>NW_026741859.1:0-4671 GCF_022355385.1 Mustela nigripes
GTGGGTTGCCTCCTTGTTTTGTTGACTGTTTCCTTTGCTGTGCAGAACGTTTTGATCTTGATGAAGTCCAAAAAGCTCATCTTCACTTTTGTTTCCTTTGTCTTTGGAGACGTATCTTGAAAGAAGTTGCTGTGGCTGATATTGAAGAGGTTACTGCCTATGTTCTCCTATAGGATTCTGATGGATTCCTGTCTCACATTGAGGTATTTTATCCATTTTGAGTTTATCTTTGTATACGGTGTAAGAGAATGGTCAAGTTTCTTTCTTCTACATAGAACTGTCCAGTTTTACCAGCACCATTTATTGAGGAGACTGCCTTTTTTCAACTGCATATTTTTTCCTGTTTTGTCGAAGAGTATTTGACCATAGAGTTGAGGGTCCATATCTGGGCTCTCTACTCTGTTCCAATGATCTATGTGTCTGTTTTTATGCCAGTACCATGCTGTCTTGGTGATCACAGCTTTGTAGTAAAGCTTCAAATCAGGTAACATGATGCCCCCTGTTTTATTTTTGTTTTTCAACATTTCCTAGCGATTTGGGATCTCTTCTGATTCCATCCAAACTTTAGGATTATTTTCTCCAGCTCTTTGAAAAATACCGGTCGAATTTTGATCAGAATGGCATTAAAAGTATAGATTGCTCTAGGAAGTAGAGACATTTTAAGAATGTTTATTCTTCTGATCCAAGAGCATGGAATGGTCTTCCATGTTTTTGTGTCTTCTTCAGTTTCTTTCATGAGTTTTCTGTAGTTCCTCGAGTACAGATCATTTACCTCTTTGGTTGGGTTTATTTCCAGGTATCTTAAGGTTCTTGGTGCTATGTAAATGGAATCAATTCTCTAATTTCCCTTTCTGTATTTTCATTGTTAGTGTATAAGAAAGCCACTGATTTCTCTACATTGACTTTGTATTCTTTCACGTTGCAGAATTGCTGTATGAGTTCTAGCAGTTTGGGGGTGGAGTCTTTTGGGTTTTCCATATAAAGAATCATGTCATCTGCAAAGAGAGTGAGTTTGACTCCTTCATTGCCAATTTGGATACCTTTTATTTCTCTTTGTTGTCTGATTGCTGTTGCTAGGACTTCTAATACTATGTTGAACAAGAGTGGTGAGAGTGGCCATCCTTGTCATGTTCTTGATCTCAACGGGAAGGCTATGAGCCTTTTCCCATTGAGGATGATATTTGTTGTGTTTCTTTCATAGATAGATTTTATGAAGTTCAGGAACGTTCCCTCTATCCCTATACTTTGAAGCGTTTTAATCAGGAACGGATGCTGGGTTTTGTCAAATGCTTTTTCTGCATCAATTGAGAGGACCATGTGGTTCTTCTCTCTTCTCTTATTGTTTTGTTCTATCACATTGATTGATTTGTGAATGTTGAACCATCCTTGTAACCCAGTGATGAATCCCACCTGGTCATGGTGAATAATATTTTTAATGAGCTATTGGGTCCTGTTTGCTAGGATCTTGTTGAGATTCTTAGCATCCATATACATCAGTGATATTGGTGTGCAATTCTCCTTTTTGGTAGGGTGTTTGCCTGGTTTGGGGATCAGGGTAATGCTGACTTCATAGAAAGAGTCTGGAGGTATTCCTTCCGCTTTAATTTTTTGAAACAGCTTCAGCAGAATAGATTTTATTTCTTCTTTGAAAGTTCAGTAGAATTCCCCAGGTTATCCGTCAGATCCTGGGTTGTGGTATCTTGGGAGGTTTTTGATCACTGCTTCAATCTCGTTACTAGATATTTGTCTTTTCAGGTTGTCAATTTCTTCCTGGTTCAATTTTGGGGGTTTATAGTTTTCCAGGAATGCATCCATTTCATCTAGGTTGCTTAGCTTATTGGCATATAACTGTTGATAACAACTTCTGATGATTGTTTCCACTTCCTTGGTGTTAGTTGTGATCTCTCCTTTTTCATTCATAATTTTATGAATTTGGGCTTTCTCTTTTTTCTTTTGGATTAGTGTGGCCAATGGTTTATCGACCTTATTAATTCTTTCAAAAAACCAGCTTCTAGTTTCATTGATACATTCTACTGTATGTCTGGTTTCTACCTCATTGATCTCTTCTCTAATCTTGATTACTTCCCTTCTTACGTGTGGAGTTGGTTTGATTTGTTGTTGTTTTTCCATTTCTTTAAGGTGTAGTGACAGCTCATGTATTCTGGATTTTTGAATTTTTTTGAGGGAGGCATGGATGGCTATGTATTTCCTCCTTAGGACCACCTGTGCTGTATCCCATAGATTTTGGTCCAAAGTGTCTTCATTCTCATTGGTTTCCATGAATTGTTTAAGTACTTCTTTGATTTCCTGGTTGATGCATGCATTCTTAAGCAAGGTGGTCTTTAGCTTCCAGGTGTTTGAGTTCCTTCTGAACTTTTCCTTGTGATTGAGCTCCAGTTTCAAAGCATTGTGATCTGAGAATATGCAGGGAGTAATCTCAGTCTTTTGGTATTGGTTGAGTCCTTATTTGTGACCCACTATGCGGTCTATTCTTGAGAAGGTTCCATGTGCACTTGAGAAGAATGAGTATTCTGTTGTTTTAGGGTGGAATGTTCTGTATATACCTATGAGGTCCATTTGGTCCAATGTGTCATTCAGTGCTCTTGTTTATTGATTTTCTGCTTCGATGACTGTCTATTTCTGAGAAAGGTGTGTTAAGATCTCCTACAATTAGTGTATTCATATCAATATGACTCTTTATCTTGATTAACAGTTTTCTTTAGTAATTGGTTGCTTCCATATTGGGAGCATAGATATTTACAATTGCTTGATCATCTTGGTGGATAGTCCTTTTAAGGATTATGTAGTGTCCTCCTGTATCTCTGACTACAGTCTTTAGTTTAAAGTCTAATTTATCTGATATAAGAATCGCTACCCCAGCTGTCTTTTGAGGCCCATTGGCATGAAAGATGCTTCCCCATCCCTTCACTTTCAGTCTGGGTGTATCTTTAGGTTCAAATTGGGCCTCTTGTAGATAACATATGGATGGGTCCTGTCATTTTATCCAATCTGCAGCCCTATGTCATTTTATGGGCGCATTTAGGCCATTCACATTGAGAGTGATTATCGATAGATACGTTTTTATCGACATCATGTTACCTTTGAATCTTTCTTTTTGTAGATTGTCTCTATATTTCTGTTCAATGCTATTCTTATGATTTTTCCTCTTTTATAGAACCCCCCTTAATATCTTCTGCAGTTTCAGTTTGGTGGTTGCATAGTCTTTTAAGCCTTGCCGGGCTTGGAAACTCTGTATCTCTTCATCCATTTTGAATGTCAGTCTTGCTGGATAAAGTATTCTTGACTGCATGTTCCTCTCATTTAGTGCCCTAAATATATCTTGCCACACCTTTCTGGCTTGCAGGTCTCTGTGGACAGGTATGACATTATTCTGATTACTTTCCTCTGTGGTAAGGAGGCTCTTTGTCCTGGTGGCTTTCAAGAGATTTTATCTACAATTATGATTTCTCAATTTTACTATCACATGTTTTATTTTTTTTTAAATTCTATAATCTTGGGAGGAGACCATTCTGCCTCTAGTACATGAATGCTGGTTCCATTCGCAAGATTGGGAAAATTTTCAAGAAGAACTTATTCCACTACATCTTCTAGGCTTCTTTCTTTCTCCTCCCATTTAGGGATTCCAATAATTCTGATGTTGGAATGTTTCATGGCATCATTTATTTCCCTGATTCTGTTTTCATGGTTTCTAAGCTGTTTGTTCCAGGGTTTCCCTTGATCCTTTCTCTCTATCTGTTAGTCCTCCAGATCACTAATTCTATCTTCTGTCTGAGTTACCCTACCTTTTAGAGAATTGAGATTAGATTGGTACTCATTGAGAGCATTGTGAACATCATCCCTGGTGGCTTTCAGTTCTGCCCTAACATTGTGAGCATCATCCCTGGTGGCTTTCAGTTCTGCCCTAACATTGTGAACATCATCCCTGATGGCTTTCAGTTCTGCCCTAATCAATTCCTTTTGGTCATCAATGGCTTTCTCCAACCTAGCTATTGCCTGGATAACTGTGAGCCTGAATTCTCTCCAATATATTGTCTATGTTGGTAGCTGTTAGCTCTGTTGCCAAAGGCCCATCCTCTGTATTTTTCTTCTGTTGGGCATTCGTCTTTCTAGTAATTTTGGTGAGATATGAATGAGTGGATGTAGCTGGATATATCGACCATGGTGCAGTCAAGGTGCACCCTGGAATGCTTCTGAGCAATCAGGATTTTCCACCAAATGAGATGGAAAAAAAAAAGAAAAAGAAATAAAAGAGAGAGTGATAGAGACAGGAAAAAAAAAAGGGGAAGATGAAAGAGAAGGTTCAGCCAATATGGGCCCCCAAAACCATCAAAAGCTGTCAAGGTGAGAGAAAAGAAGTGAACAAACATAAAAACCTCCAGAGAACATAAGCCTGAAAAAGCCGGTTTCCTCAGAGCCCAACCCTTTGAGGGGGGTGGGAGGACTTAACTCAAGGAACATCATTGACTAAAAACCCACGTTCCAGACCCCTCCCCCAGAAAACCAACCAGGAAAGAAAAAAAAAAATAAAAAAGATGACAAGAAAACAACCACCAATACTTCATAGATACAACTTTTATTTTTAACTCGTTCCCACTATTCTGGCTCAGGAACACGGCAGGGATGTCCATTATCACCACTGCTATTCAACAT
>NW_026741860.1:0-4669 GCF_022355385.1 Mustela nigripes
ATGGATAAGCCAATAAGTGCACCAGAGAGATATACACAATAATGAGGGGTGGCTGGCATGTGGTACCTTCAAGCTGCTGGTAGAAGACCTGGATCATACTGTGGCCTTGACCTCCAACCTGGAGTACCCGGACCTGTCCTTGGGCCTGGAACAATACTGTCTATGCTTTCCCAACAGCCAAGGCTCCACCTGCTCCTCAGAGAAGAATTCCACCTTCTCTCATGTGCCGTTGCCCAGGTAGGCCTATCTGCCCTGACACCCAGCCCAGCTTGCCAATGGTGGATTCAAATAACTAGTATCCCTATTACTCCTGTCCATATTCCATCATAAGCTGTAACCCTTAACACCACCCTCCCTGCAAGACACACAGCCTTCTCCTTTGTCCCTTTCCTACTGGCAGGAGCCAGCTGCCTACCTGAGGCCTTCACCCCTTGAAGTTCACCTCTCTTCCCCTTCCTCTTCTTCCTCCCTACAACCTGCTCATGAAAGAATGGCACAGAGAGGCAGTACTTGCTCGTGGCTACTTCTTTACCTGCCATATGTTGGACCAAGACCCATCCGAGGCATTCCAGTGAAAGCTGTTGGAGCTTTCCTGTTTTGGTTTTGTCTGCTTAGCATAACATGTAAGACCGAGTTCTGGTGGCAGGGACCTAGTCCTTGGGGCTATAGCACTAGCAAGGGGAGGTCAACTGCTCTGGGCCTTGGCTAAGAGCAACCCCTGCTCCAGAGATATGGTGCCAAGGGCTTATTAATTTTCATACTAATTTGCTTTGCTGACCAAATACCTGGTATCAAAAGACGGGAAGGCAAAGACTGGAAGCAGTGTTGTGACCATAGGGTCCAGCCCCAAACTATGAAGAAAACACAAAGTGTATAAATCTGAGTAAGTATATATTTACACACCTTTTTAAATAGGTTGTTATCAAAGATTTAATCAATGGGTAATATGCTCCTCGTGGCTGGGAAGCAACCGTTGCCATATATTAAAAACAAAGAAAAGAGGTGTCTGGGTGGCTTCCTCCATAAGTGTCCCTTCTTTTCAGGTCATGACCCCAGGGTCCTGGGATGGACCCCCACATCAGGCTTTCTGCTCAGTGGGAAACCTGCTTCTCCTTTCCCCTCTGCCCTGCTTATAGTTCCTCTTCCTGTCTCTCTGTCTGTCAAATAAATAAAATATTTAAAAAAAGAAAGAAACAAAATGTTTTTAATATGTCTTTTTTTTTTTTTTAAATTTCTAGGGGTGCCTGGATGACTCAGTTGTTTAAGCAGATATTTGCCTTTGGCTGAGGTCATGATTCCAGTGTACATGGATCCAGCCCTGCATGGGACTACTTGCACTCAAGGAGCTTGCTTCTTCCTCTCCCTTTGCACGTGATTCCCCCCGCTTGTGCGCTTCCTCTCTCTCTCTCTCTCTCTTGCTGTCAATAAACAAAATAAAATCTTTTACTAAATTAATAAATAAATAAATAAATTTAAACCTACTTTCCGTTTATGTCCCTTAAAAAAATTGCTACTGCTTCATTCAAAGAAAAAAAAAATTTAGAAAGATGCTTCCAGAATTAAAAAGCTGTTTTGTTTCTTTCTCAGGATTAAATATAGAAGTGCTTTAAAAAGTAAAAGAAAAAATATGCTATATTAACACTAATCACACTATAACTTTGGTGGTTATATCAAGATAATGAAAAGTGATTTTAAAGTAAATTTCATTATCAGACAGAAAGATCATGTCAAAATTACAGAAGAGTAAAAGGATGAATTCCTCAGGGAGTATAATAATTCTTGACTTTTAATAATTAATAACAGATTTGGGGATATATAGGGAAAAACTAAGAACAAATATCATAACCTCTACCTTAGAAGAGAAATGGAAAAAGATTTCAACACCTTTATTTTAAGATTATATAGACAAACGGTCATCAAATTGGTAAGATATGTAATACTTGAACAAAATTATCAACTAACTAGATATGCTTGATATTACAGAACACTCCCAACAACCGCAGACTACATATATCTTAAGCCATGATTTTCTTTGCAAAGGTCAACACTGATAATGTTCTAGTCATACCTCCGTGTACCAGGAAAGTAGTAGCATATTTCTTGAAAGACACAGCTATCAAAGCTCCATCGAGAAACCGTAAAGATGGAGAAGGGATTTGCAAATTATATATCTGATAATGGACATCTACTCTGATTATTAAAAAAAGAATAAAAATAAAAAAACCTTACTAATAACCAAACAGAGTATCCAATTTTACATGTGAAGAAAATTATTGAAGAGACATGTCACCAAAAGGATATGGATGGCTTATAAGCACATGACAAATTTCTCAACATTTAGACATTAAAGAAATACAAGAGCTAAAACCAGCTCTTCTTTGCCTACCGCAGGATCTGGATCGATAAATAGCAGCCAGTTATTATAGCTGTTTATCTAGGGTTTTTTTCCCCATATATTTCCCAGGTCTTTACTCTTTTTATAGCACTTTAATTCAGGCTTCAACCACTTCCTAGTCAGATCAGGTGAAATCATTTTCCTTCCCATATCCTCGATGTATTTCACACCTAGTAATTCTTTTTTTAAAGATCATATTTACCCATTTGACAGACAGATCACAAGTAGGTAGAGAGGCAGGCAGAGAGAGAGGGGGGAAGCAGGCTCCCCGCTGAGCAGAGAGCCCGATGTGGGGCTCCATCCCAGGACCCTGTAATCATGACCTGAGCCGAAGGCAGAGGCCTAAACCACTGAGCCACCCAGGAGCCACCCTATCTGTTAATTTTTAATCAATGTGGATTTGCTGCATCAAATAGTTCCTTCTTCTTCAAATATAAATATATAAATATATTGATAAAGTCACTCGCATGTCTTAGGAGAATGTCATGCCTTTAGTAGCAAACTTGAAATCTTGGCCATTGGGTTTGATTTTTGTTTTGGTTTGATTTGGATCGGTTTTTGTAATTTAAAAATCACTCCAGCCCTTGGCTCTGTCTGACCTGATTGTTTTCAGCTGTTTCTGCAACAAAATTATCCCGGCAGCAAAAACTCTCATTGTTTTCAGTGGCGCCCCTTCTGAACACTTTGCTAATAAAAAGCTTTTTTTTTTTTTTTTTGGACATGGTACATGTGGAACAACAATGAGGTATTTCGAAGAGGTGAACCACAGATAAATTTCTCTAAGGGTGGGGTGAGGGTTACTCAAAAAGGAACTTGACAAGGCTTTTAAAGATATCGATAATCATTATAACATAACGTGACTTATTGTTACTGTGCTCTTAACTGGGCAAACACTTGTTGGCTTCTAAGAAAGACTAACATAGTTGTAGATGGTTCTAGCGGCGTTCTAGCACAGGGTCTCATGATGCAGGGATTCTAGCCACTGGCTGTGCAAGGCATAAGGCCTGTTAGTGATTCTATTTTTTCCTCTGCAGAATGGGCCTTTCTACATTCCAGGTCCTTTCTACCCCAATAAATAATGCGGTGATTCTCTCAGTGAGTTGTACTTTTGTTTTAAACAGCCAACTGTCTCTTAAAAAGGACTTTTGTTTAAAGTCCTTTTAAAAAGTCCTTTTCTTTTTTTTTTATCTTTTATTTTTTAATCCCATATATTTCCTCTGATCGTGGAACTTTGTCATTTTGACCTTCTCTGCTGATTAAAATATTCTCTCAAAATGTCATTTATTTGCAGGTACTTGCACTGTAGATATTCTTTACATATTTTTTAAAAAATCCATTCATGATTCTTAGTGAAAATCCCAGGAATCTGAAAGACTACCATTTGCTATTCATTGAACAGTTTCTGTCTCCACTAAGTGACAGGGTTACAGAGAACGTGAGCTCAGAAGAGATGTAGCCTTTTTTCCACTTTCTGCTACCATGTTCATTTCTGTTACTCAGAGGAGACTTCTTTGTAGAAACATATTATCCAATCTTTTATCAAGCTGAATTTAAATTCTGTCCCTTCATTCCCCACAACGCTTAAAAAGCCAAGCAAATTTTGTTCCATTTTTTAAGAGCCCTCAGATGGCATTTTTTAATGTTGCGTTTTTGAGTTTTCATCACTATTCATGTTACTTCTACTTCACAGATAAACAATTGCTAATGACAATGTGAACTTCCTACAAATGTGCAATCAAAATCCCTAGATACACATTACTGAAGTTCTTCGTTCCCTTTAAACATTATTTCCCTCTTGATATGCATTCTTGTTTTGTATTATATTGCATTATAAAGTTTTTTTTTTAACAGACTGCATTTTTTTAGAGTAGTTTGGGGATCAAAGTAAAATTCCCTTTCCCCACATACACACAGCCTTCCCCATTATCAACATCCTGTACCACGGTGATAATTTTTCACACTCACTGTCCCTGCACTGACACATCATTATCACCCCAAAGTCCACAGTTTACATTAGAGTTCACTCTTGGTGGGGCACCAGGGTGGCTCAGTGTGTTAAGGCTTCTGCCTTCTGCTCAGGTCATAATCCTGGGATCGAGCCCCAGACCAGACTCTCTGCTTGGCAGGGAGCCTGCTTTCCCCCAACCCCTGCTTTCCCCGCCTGCCTCTCTGCCTGCTTTGATGCCTGTCAAATAAATAAATAAAATCTTAAAAAAACCTTTTCTCATAGAGTTCACTCTTGGTATAGTATCTTATGCATTTTGACAACTGTGT
>NW_026741861.1:0-4669 GCF_022355385.1 Mustela nigripes
AAAGAGGTTCAAAAAGGAAAAAAGAAAAAAAAAAAACAAAAAGAAAAAAAAAAAAAGAAAAGAAAAGACAAGAATTTTTAAAAAAAGAATACACCTTTCAGAAAGTGGTTGTTTTTCTGTTTCCAGAATTGCTGTTCTTCTTCTCTTCGATCTGCTGATGGATTTTCAGGTGTTTGCAATCTTTAGATAAGGTATCTAGCTGATCTCCGGCTAGCTGAAGCAGTCTCAGCTTGCTACTTCTCCGCCATCTTGACTCCTCCGAATTATTTTCTTTATGGTTCTTTTGTGTATAGCCCATCAGGTTGATGTATCAATGTTACAGGTGCCTCATAAAAATAATGTAGAGATTTTCCTTTTAATCTCATGCTATGGTTTTGAAGGTTTAAGTGAACCCTCAAACGGACTTTTTTTTAATGTTCTTCAGTTCAGTAGTTTCTTCCCTCTGTCACTTCTGTGTTTTTGCATTTACCCTTCTTTCTTGATTCTTTCTATCTTTTTCCTCCAAACAACTAATATTTTTGACTTATGGGTTTTATTATTTTCCTGTTTTCTGCTTTTACCTCGATTGCTTTCTTCCATTTTTCCCTCTGGCTTTTTTGGAGTGAATGGAAGATGGTGTTTTTTTTTTCACTATTTTCATTATTGTATTTATATGGATCCGAATATTCATGGATGAATTTTCCTTTAAAACTGTATTAATGTTGGGGCGCCTGGGTGGCTCAGTGGGTTAAGCCGCTGCCTTCGGCTCAGGTCATGATCTCAGGGTCCTGGGATCGAGCCCCGCATCGGGCTCTCTGCTCAGCAGGGAGCCTGCTTCCTCCTCTCTCTCTCTGCCTGCCTCTCTGCCTATTTGTGATCTCTCTCTGTCAAATAAATAAATAAAATCTTTAAAAAAAATAAAACAAAACTGTATTACTGTTTTTAAATTGTATCCCCCCCATCTTGATATATAGTGTTTTTTATTGTAATTTGTTTCCTCTTTAGCCCAAGGGTTTATGGGTTGTGTTCGAAGTGGAGGTGCTTTGATTTCTAGTTTTCTTTCATTATAATCAGAGAACTTACTGAGGTTTTCTTTGCCCCTGATATATGATTGGTATTTATGAATGGTTCTTGCGCACTTGAAAAGAAGGCAGATGTTCTCTTATTGGAGTATATGCCTGGATAGAGATCCCTGAGATCTAGATATTGATTATGTTGTCAGGCCTTTCACATCTGTATTTATTTGTTGGCCACTTGACTTTCTTGAACCAAAAGGGGTCCGGTCAGATCTCCTTTTATAAATGCATTTCTGTCTGTCTTGCATTTCTTGTAGTTTCTGGTTTATAAAAGTGGCTACTTATATTTTGGTAAGTAGATATTCACAATTAATATAATTTTGTTAGGAATTGTATCTTTAGCATTAGCAAGTGAATTTCATTTTTTCATTTGGTATTTTTGAGCTCAAATTCTGCCTTGTCTAATACTGGAGTAGCAGTCCTTGCTTTTTTATTATTTGCATTTGCCTGCTTGAGGACCCTATTATGTAAAAGGATTATACATTAGGCCTGCTGCCATGTGACCTGTGCTGCCTGGCTCTGGGCCAAGTGCACTTCCCTTCCCCATTGAGTCTTCTCTGGCCCATGACTGACTTTGAGGGAGTGTGTGGAAGGGGGATGCACACTTTACTTGAGCAGAAGCTACAGGGGTCATCCCTTGCCCTGGTTTAAAAAAAAAAAAAAAGAAAGGAAAAAAAAAGAGTACTCCAGATAGGGCTACATGCCAGAATAGAGAGATGACACATGGAGAAAGAACAAGCACAACTGGCCTGCAGTTATAGGTAAACTGAGTGAGAGAGAAGCCTTTGAAGATTTGAGGGTTATTTGTTGTTGCAACAAATTGAAGTTGGTAGATATATGTGGTATACTTGTGATGATCTCTTTATTTAATCTTAAGCCTTTTCAGAATAGCTTTATTTTAATTGTATCTCTCCTATTGAGCACACAGTTGGCTTTTATTTTATGAGCAAATCTAAAAACCTTCAGTCCATTTACATTGTTTGTATGACTGGTATATAATTGGTTTTTAAATCTGTCATCCTCCTTTGTTATATTTGTCTTTGTATTGATTATGTATGATGCTTTCATTTTCTTTCTTCAGGTGATCTCTTTTTTTTTTTTTTTAAGATTTTATTTATTTATTTATTTATTTGATAGAGAGAGAGAGAGAGAGAGATAGCAAGGGAAAGAACATGTGCAGAAAGTGGGAGAGGGAGAGAAGCAGGCTCCCTGCCCAGCAGGAAGCCAGATGCCGGTCTTGACCCCAGGACTCTGGGATCTTGACCCAAGCTGAGCTAAAGGCAGACACCCAACAACTGAGCCACCCAGGCACCCCCATGTGATCTCTTTTCTGTGCATTTTTTTGGAGGGGGGGAATTTTGTATTTTTGTTCTACTGGTAACCTTTATACTATGAATCTTTTTTAATGCCCTTAGCTCAGGTAGGCATTTAGTATTTGTTTGATGTGGAAAACACCCTTTACCTATGTGCCAGTCCCTGAGCTTGTTCTAAATTTTTCCCTCTGTCCAGCGTATGTGTGTGGAAGGACAGGGTTCAGTTATTTGTACTTTATTGGAACAGATGTCTCCATTTTATTTTTCTACCCTGTCTCTACATTTTTTCTCTTCTCTTTGATCTGTAGTAAAACATATTCAATGCCCCCACCACCAGCCTTTTCACTGATGTTCCTTAGTCATCTCCGTAGTTGGAAGCCAATATGGTATTCCTTAAGTCCTTGCTTCCATCAGTAGTACTTATTTGTTGACTTGGCTGACTGTGTGATCTTTTCTTCCCTTGAGTTTCTTCAAAAATATTGTTCCCCTGTCAACTTGCTTTGTAGGTTGTCTTCCTTTGTATGTTGGTGCTGAAGTCTAAATCAAGCTAACCTGATTTTCTTAATTTTGTAAGTGACTTTGCCTGGAAGCCTAAAGATTTTCTTGATTTATAAAATCTGATAGTCTTGAGATGCCTGGGTGCCTCAGTGGCTTAACCCTCTGCTTTTGGCTCAGGTCATGATCTCAGGGTCCTGGGATAGAGCCCCACATCCGCACATCCGGCTCTGCTCAGTGGGGAGCCTGCTTCCCCGCCTCTCTCTCCCTGCCTCTCTGCCTACTTGTGATCTCTCTCTCTCTGTGTCAAATAAATTAGTAAAGTCTTTTTAAAAAATCTTTTAAAAAAATCTAATAGTGTTACTAGATGTGTTTCACTGGGTCAGTTTTCCTAGTACATGACGGACCCTTTCAGTATTTAGATTCACATCTTATTTTGTTTATATAAAATTTTCTGAAATTAGATTTTTAAATATTATTTCAATATTTTCTTTTGTTTTACTCCTATTTTCAGATAGTATGTTTATCCTATCACTTTTTCTTGAATCCATTTTCTTCCCTTATTTCACTTCCATGCTCTTGGCTGTTTTCATTTTTCTCCTCAGTATTAATAGAATTTGTTCTCCCCATAGGTATGTTCTAGATGAGACTTTACTTCTGAGATGACTTGGTCTTTTTCTTTCTTTTCTTCTAGAATTTGAAATAGGAGTTCATGGTCTTATTTTTGGTGTACATGTAGGGAAGGAAGAACTTCACCTTTGTTCTCTACTCTCCTAGGTTCTCCAGACAGACTAACAAGAAAAAGTAGTTTATTGAACACAGGTAGCAATGAGTAACTCAGAGGAGTAATTAGAACTGGGCTTACAGCGCCTAACAAAGAACGAGGTATTTATAGAGAAGTGTCAGGACAAAAGGTTTTAGTCTTCTACGGAGGCAAACTGGAAAACAAAGGAGTAAAGTTTGTTTGTGCACGCTCATTTCTGTATGAACTTTCCATCGCTTCATGACCATAAAACTTTCCCAAGAGAGGGGATTATGGCAGTCCTCATTTCTTAGAAATTTCTGTGTTTAGTCAAATGGGGAAGCTCTTAGAAGGTGTCTTTCTGGATCTGCTACTCTCGTTTTCCTCCAGCTCAAAATAATCTTTATGCCAAAGTGGTGTATTTTGGGGTGGCATATTCTGGTCCCCTGCATGCTCTTGCATTCTGAGTTTTAAGTTTCTGGCCTGTGATGTAGTTTCATATCTATAAATGTTTGTTTAATAATATTTAAATTATACGGAATTGTTTTTGTCTGCTTTGTGGTAGTTTGAGGGAACATTTTTGTCAGTTGCAAAGGTTTTATTCTTAATTCTTACATGGTCGCTTTGTATGGTTGCTGCTTGCCTTCTTCTGTTTAGAGTGTCTTGGATTTTCTTGGGATCATAATAGCATGTGTTTCTGTAATGGGAGATGAAGGGTTTGGGTGCTTTCACAGGTTTCTTTCTTAATTTAAATCCTCTCTTCCATAGATACCGTTATGGACTTTTTTATTTTTTTTTAATATAATTTTTTATTTTTTATAAACATATATTTTTATCCCCAGGGGTACAGGTCTGTGAATCACCAGGTTTACACACTTCACAGCAATCACCAAAACACATACCCTCCCCAATGTCCATAATACCACCCCCTTCTCCCAAACCCCCTCCCCCCAACAACCCTCAGTTTGTTTTGTGAGATTAAGAGTCACTTATGGTTTGTCTCCCTCCCAATCCCATCTTCTTTAATTTATTCTTCTCGTACCCACTTAAGCCCCCATGTTGCA
>NW_026741862.1:0-4667 GCF_022355385.1 Mustela nigripes
GTCATTTGCAAATATCTTCTCCCATTCCATGGGTTGCCTCTTTCTTTTCTTGACTGTTTCCTTTGCTGTGCAGAAGCTTTTGATTTGATGAAGTCCCAAAGTTTATTTTCGCTTTTGTTTCCTTTGCCTTTGGAGACATATCTTGAAAGAAGTTGCTGTGGCTGATATCGAAGAGATTACTGCCTATGTTCTCCTCTAGGATTCTAATGGATTCCTGTTTCACATTGAGGTCTTTTATCCATTCTGAGTTTATGTTTGTGTACGGTGTAAGAGAATGGTTGAGTTTCATTCTTCCACATATAGCTGTCCCATTTTCCCAGCACCATTTACTGAAGAGACTGTCTTTTTTCCACTGAATATTTTTTCATGTTTTGTCGAAGATTAATTGACCATAGAGTTGAAGGTCCATATCTGGACTCTGTACTCTGTTCCACTGGTCTATGTGTCTGTTTTTATGACAGTACAATGCTGTCTTGGTGATCACAGCTTTGTAGTAAAGCTTGAAATCAGGTAACATGATGCCCCCAGTTTTATTTTTGTTTTTGAACATTTCCTTCATGATTTGGGGTCTCTTGTGATTGCATACAAATTTTAGGATTATTTGCTCCAGCTCTTTGAAGAAGAAAGGTGGAATTTTGATTGGAATAGCATTGCTATTGCTCTAGGCAGTATAGATTGCTCTAGGCAGTATAGACATTTTAGCAATGTTTATTATTCCAATCCAAGATCATGGAATGGTATTCCATCTTTTTGTGTCTTCTTCAATTTCTTTCATGAGTGTTCTGAAGTTCCTTCAGTACAGATTCTTTACCTCTTTGGTTAGGTTTATTCCAGGTATCTTATGGTTCTTGGTGCCATAGTAAATGGAATCGATTCTCTAATTTCCCTTTCTGTTTTTTATTGTTAGTGTATAAGAAAGCCATTTATTTCTGTACATTGATTTTGTATCCTGTCACGTTACTAAATTGCTGTATGAGTTCTAGTAGTTTGGGGGTGGAGTCTTTGGGGTTTTCCATATAAAGAATCATGTCATCTGCAAAGAGAGAGAGTTTGACTTCTTCATTACCAATTTGGGTACCTTTTATTTCCCTTTATTGTCTGATTGCTGTTGCTAGGACTTCTAATACTATCTTGAACAAGAGTGGTGAGAGTGGGCTTCCTTGTCTTGTTCCTGATCTCAACGGGAAGGACGCAAGCTTTTTCCCATTGAGGATGATATTTGCTGTGGGTCTTTCATAGATAGATTTGATGAGGTTCAGGAATGTTCCCTCCCTCCCTATACTTTGAAGCGTTTTGATCAGGAACGGATGCTGGATTTTGTCAAATGCTTTTTCTGCATCAATTGAGAGGACCATGTGGTTCTTCTCTCTTCTCTTATTAATTTGTTCTATCACATTGATTGATTTGAGAATATTGAACCATCCTTGTAGCCCAGGGATGAATCCCACCTGGTCATGGTGGATAATCTTTTTAATTTGCTGTTGGATCCTGTTGGCTAGGATCTTGTTAAGAATCTTAGCATCCATATTCATCAGTGATGTTGGTCTGAAATTCTCCATTTTGGTAGGGTCTTTGCCTGTTTGGGGGATCAGGGTAATGCTGGCTTCATAGACAGAGTCTGGAAGTTTTCCTTCTGCTTCAATTTTTTGAAACAGCTTCAGGAGAATAGTTGTTATTTCTTCTTTGAAAGTTTGGTAGAATTCTCTGAGGAATCCATCAGGTCCTGGCTCTTGTTTTTGGGGAGGTTTTTGATCACCGCTTCAATCTTGTTACTAGATATTGATCTATTCAGGTTGTCAATTTCTTCCTGATTCAATTTTGGGTGTTTATAGTTTTCCAGTAATGCATCCATTTCATCTAGTTTGCTTAGTTTATTGGCATATAACTGTTGATAATAACTTCTTATGATTGTTTCTACTTCCTTGGTGTTCATTGTGATGTCTCGCTTTTCAATCATAATTTTATGTATTTGAGCTTTCTCTCTTTTCTTTTGGATTAGTGTTGCCAATGGTTTGTCGATCTTATTGATTGTTTCAAAAAACAAGCTTCTAGTTTCATTGATACATTCTACTGTATCTCTGGCTTCTACTTCATCGATCTCAGCTCTAATCTTGATTATTTCCCTTCTTATGTGTGGAGTTAGTTTGATTTGTTGTTGATTCTCCAGTTCTTTAAGGTGTAGAGACAGCTGCTGTGTTCTGGATTTTTCAGTTTTTTTGAGGGAGGCTTGGATGGCTATGTATTTCCCCCTTAGGACCGCCTTTGCTCTACCCCATAGGTTTTGGACCGAAGTGTCTTCATTGTCATTGGTTTCCATGAATTGTTTCAGTTCTTCCTTGATCTCCTGGTTGATCCAAGCATTCTTAAGCCAAGTGGTCTTTATCTTCCAGGTGTTTGAGTTCCTTCTGAACTTTTCCTTGTGACTGAGCTCCAGTTTCAAAGCATTGTGATCTGAGAATGTGCAGGGAATATTCTCAGTCTTTTGGTATCAGTTGAGTCCTGATTTGTGACCCAGTATGTGGTCTATTCTGGAGAAAGTTTCATGTGCACTTGAGAAGAATGAGTATTCTGTTGTTTTAGGGTGGAATGTTCTGTATATATCTATGAGGTCCATCTGGTCCAATGTGTCATTCAGTGCTCTTGTTTCTTTATTTATTTTCTGCTTCGATGATCTGTCTATTTCTGAGAGAGGAGTGTTAAGATCTCCTACAATTAGTGTATTCATATCAATATGACTCTTTATCTTGATTAACAGTTTTCTTATGTAATTGGCTCTTCCCATATTGGGGGCATAGATATTTACAATTGTTAGATCATCTTGGTGGATAGTCCCTTTAAGTCCTGGGATCGAGTCCCGCATCAGGCTCTCTGCTCAGCAGAGAGCCTGCTTCCCTCTCTCTCTCTGCCTGCCTCTCCATCTTCTTGTGATTTCTCTCTGTCAAATAAATAAATAAAATCTTTAAAAAAAAAAAAAGGATTATGTAGTGTCCTTCTGGATCTCTGACTACACTCTTTAGTTTAAAATCTAATTTGTCTGATATGAGAATAGCTACCCCAGCCTTCTTTTGAGGCCATTGGCATGAAAGATGCTTCTCCATCACTTCACTTTCAGTCTGGGTGTATCTTTAGGTTCAAAATGGGTCTCTTGTAGACAACATATGGATGGGGCCTGTCATTTTATCCAGTCTGCAACCCTGTGCCGTTTTATGGGCGCATTTAGGCCATTCACATTGAGCGTGATTATTGATAGATACGTTTTTATTGACATAGTGTTACCTTTGAAGTCTTTCTTTCTGTAGATTGTCTCTATATTTCTGTTCAATGTTATCCTTGGGCTTTTTCCTCCTTAAAGAAGCCCGCTTAATATTTCCTGCAGTATCGGTTTGGTGGTTGCATAGTCCTTTAAGCCTTGCCGGTCCTAGAAACTCTTTATCTCTCCATCCATTTTGAATGTCAGTCTTGCTGGATAAAGTATTCTTGGCTGCATGTTCTTCTCATTCAGTGCCCTTAATATATCTTGCCAGCCCTTTCTGACATTCCAGGTCTCTGTGGACAGGTCTGACATTTTTCTGATCGGCTTTCCTCTGTACGTAAGGATCTTCTTTGTCCTATATGCTTTCAAGTGTTCTGCCTACAATTATAATTCTTCATTCTTACTATTAGGTGTCTCGAGGACTTTCGAGAATCTGTAATCTTGGGGGGAAACCTTTCGGCCCCTAGTACATAAATGCTGGTTCCAATCACGAGATTTGGGAAATTTTCATGAAGAACTTGTTCCATTATATCTTCTAGACTTCTTTCTTTCTCCTCCCCTTCAGGGATTCCAATAATTCTGACGTTGGAACGTTTCATGGCATCATTTATTTCCCTGATTCTGTTTTCGTGGCTTCTAAGCTGTTTGTTCCAGGCTTCCTCCTGATCCTTTCTCTCTATCTGTTTGTCCTCCAGATCACTAATTCTATTTTCTGTCTCAGTTACTCTAGCGTTGAGAGAATTTAGATTAGATTGGAACTCATTGAGAGTATTGTGAAGCTCATCCCTGGTTGCTTTCAGCTCTTCCCTAATATTGAAAACATGATCTCTGGTCATTTTCAGTTCAGCCCTAATCAATTTCGTTTGGTCACCCAGGGCTTTCTCCATTGCTTGGAAAATTGTTAGCCTGAATTCTCTTTACAACATATTGTCTATGTTGATAGCCATTAGCTCTTTGCAGAAGGTCCATCCTCTGTATTTTTCTTCTGTTGGGCATCCTCCTCCTAGTCATTTTGGTGAGAGATGACTGATCGGGTGTAGCTGGGTTTATCGACTGTGGTGCAGTCAGGGTGCACCCTGGAATGCTTCTGAGCAATCAGGGTTCCCCACCCAAATGAGTATAAAAAGAAAAGGAGAAGAAAAAAGAGAAAGAGGGAGACAAAAGAAAGGAGAGATAAAAGAGAAGGTTTAGTCCAAATGGGCTCCAATGTAAGGTTTATGAAGTATACAAACAGACACAGACAAACAAAAAGACTGATAAAAGTATATGACAAGGGGGGAGGAGTCAAGATGGCAGAGAAGTAGCAAGCTGAGACTGCTTCAGCTAGCCGGAGATCAGCTAGATAGCTTATCTAAAGATTGCAAACACCTGAAAATCCATCGGCAGATGGATTTTCAGGTGTTTGCAATCTTTA
>NW_026741863.1:0-4667 GCF_022355385.1 Mustela nigripes
TTTTTAGAGCGGTGACAAAGGTGCTCCGTGTCTGTGTGCTTGAGGGGGATCAGATATTTAGTTTCACTTCCAGGCAAACAACAATACTATAGACTGAAAAATAAAATAAAATAAAATCTTAGAGTGAGGCACACCATAAGAGACTCTATAGGTAGTTAAAAAATAAGATTGCTGGAAGGGTGTGGTGGGCAACATGATAAGTGACTGCTCAGTAACACAGAGGGCACCTGTTGGGAGGAGCACTGGGTGTTATATGGAAGTGATGAATCACTAAATTCTACTCCAGAAACAAGTGCTACATGACATGTTAACTAACTTGAAATAAAATAAAAAACCCAATGTATGTTTGTAATTGAAAGGAATCAAACAATGTAGGTATGTATATGTGGAAAATAAAATGATCTTGTATCTACCTTCTTTCATCCTGCTGAGCCATCCTTTGTTAATGGTCTGGAGCGCATTCTGCAGATGCTTTTCTCAAATGTATATGTGTAAAATATGTGCAGATGCACAATATGTGTGAGCAGATATACACACTTTTTTGTAAGATAGGGGTGGCAGCCGGTCGCCAAACTATGGAAACAACCAAGATGCCCTTCAACGGACGAATGGATAAGGAAAATGTGGTTTATATACACTATGGAGTATTATGCCTCCATCAGGAAGGATGAATACCCAACTTTTGTAGCAACATGGATGGGACTGGAAGAGATTATGCTGAGTGAAATCAGTCAGGCAGAGAGAGTCAATTATAATATGGTTTCACTTATTTGTAGAGCATAACAAATAGCATGGAGGACATGGGGAGTTAGAGAGGAGAAGGGAGTTGGGGGAAATTGGAAGGGGAGGTGAATCATGAGAGACTATGGACTCTGAAAAACAATCTGAGGGGTTTGAAGTGGCGGGTGGGTGGGAGGTTGGGTTACCAGGTGGTGGGTATTATAGAGGGCACGGATTCATGGAGCACTGGGTGTGGCGAAAAAATAATGTATATTGTTATGTTGAAAATAAATTAATTTAAAATTAATTAATTAGTTAATTAATTTAAAATGTAGCCTTTGAATTCTAAAAAATAAAAATAAAAAATAAAAAAATAAATTGATCACCTCAACACCTGGCAGCTCGGCATTTAACAGTCATTAAGAGAGTACATTGGAACTTGGATAAATTCACTGGTTTTGTTATCTAACATGAATCTAATTTCTTGATAGTAAAGATTTAATATCTAAGCCATTGTAGTAATGTATTTAATTTTCCATTTAGTGGTATGTAAAAATAATATATGTATAAGTGAACTGTGGTTGGGGTCACCTTCGGGTTTTCTCATGGATTATTGAATGCATTACTAATTAATAAACTCTCTTCCTGAAAAAAAAAAAGAATGGGGTGGCAGCAAACCTTATCATGCAATGTATCTTTTTTTAGCTGAAGATAAAATTATCAGGACTTTTATATTTGTCATTTTATTGCTGTTGGCTATCTTTTCATAGGTTTGTTTGCATTCCTATAGTTTTCTATTAGATTTTTTGTTTTCATTTATTTATGTCTTTCCTGATTCAAGAAAGCTCCTGGTATACAAAGTTTGTGTTGTAGTAAATGTGAATAAGTTCCCTCTAATTTTTCATGCATCTTTTAATCTTTAAATCTCATTGACTTTTATGATGAGCTCATTTGACATTGTCAATTCATTATCAAAGTTTTAAAGGAGTGTTTTTAAAAGTGTTTATTGCTGAATTACGGAATTAATCATGATTTTATTTTACATTCTGTTTTATAACCTTCATTCAAAGTAGAATTTGTTCATCTTGCCAAATGAATATTTTTCCCTTTGAAAAAAAGAATTTAATTGGAGGCTCGTGCCACCTGGTGACCAAATCCAGAATTGCAGTTTGGTCTCACAAGCAAGAAGGCTGAGAAGGAGGTAGAGAGGAAAAAAGGCCTTCCAAAGCCCTCTGGAGAAAACTTTCTGGAGTTTATATGGCACAGGAAGTATTAAGCGGTGATGCAGAGCCCATGTGGCTCCTGTGACAGGATGTTTATTTTGGCCCTTCTTTCAAACAAATGAATGCATGTATGTGTGTGATTATAAATATATAGCTGTGTGTAAATTAAAAAAAAAAGATTTATTTATTTGAGAGAGAGCGTGGAGAGGGGCATGGGGAGAGGGTCGAGGGAGTGGAGAGAGAGAGTCTCAAGCAGATTCTGCTACCTAACGCGGGGACTCTATCCCATGACCCTTAGATCCTGAACTGAAACCAAGAGTTGGACACTTAGCCATTTGTACCACCCAGGTGCCCCTGTGTATAACTTTCTTATTTTATAGTATATTTAATACATTTAATCTTCAGAAATACATGTTTCAGCATTACCTTTTTTTAGGTGAAATTCACTTTAATAATACATTTTATTTAACCAAATATATCCAAAACAATAAGATATTTCTAAGTTATGTATTTACCCTTTCTACTCATTTTAATAAATCCTTTTTAAAAAGATTTTATTTATTTATTTATTTACTTACTTATTTATTTATAACATGCGCGGTGGGGAGGGGAAGAGGGAGAGGGAGTGAGAGAGGATCTCAAGCAGACTCTGGGCTGAGTGTGGAGCCAGTTGTGGGGCTTGACCTCACAACCCTGAGATGGCGACCTGAGCTGAAATCAAGAGTTGGATGCTTAACTGACTAAGCCACCCAGGCGACCCAACATTAATTTTGTAAATAAAAGCACATCTAGGCTTATCTTATGCTGTCATAATTTTATCTTAGTTATTTTAGTAATTAAAACTCAGTGAACAGTGGCACCTGGGTAGTAGACTTGGTTAAGCATCTGACTCTTGGTTTTGGCTCAAATGGTGATCTCGGGGTCATAAGATCAAGCCCCGTGTCAGACTCCATGTTCAGTACTGAGTCGGCTTGGAGTTTCTCTCTCGCTCTTCTTCTGTCCCTCACCCCATGTGTGGGCACATGTGCGCTCTCTCTCTCTCTCTCTCTCTAAAATAAATAAATATAACTTAAAAACAAATCAGCGCACATGTACCCTGAAGCCCCTGGAAACACTGAAGAAATATACATTTGTGAGAGGAATTATCTTGTATTCCCCTCTTAACTTCGATGTCCCACTTCAAAATAAGCAGCCAATATATTTGTTAATATTTTTGTGTGGGATTGTTGTCATTTAAATTATGACATATGTATATTCTTATGAAAATATGAATTTTTCAAAACTTAGGTCATATTGCACATTATTTTCAATACTTTTTTACATATTTAAATATCTGATGTTTCTATTACCATTTACTTTCATTTAGTTTTTGGTGTGGTTGAGCAATTTTACACATGTCTGATTGCCATTTATTATTCTTCCTTGAATTATCTATTGGTAATGTGAACATGACTCTTTCAACTAGTCAGATTTCATTATATGGAAATTCATGGTATATTAATTATGTCTGTAAATTATGTTGCCAGTGCGCTGTGTCTGATACAGAACCCTCCATCTGCACTGATTCCATATCTGCCTCTTTTCCCCCTGGACTTACACTACTGAACTGTGACTGGTCCCTTCTTTTTTTTTTTTTTTAATTGTGTTATGTTAGTCACCATAAAATACATCTGGTCCCTTCTGCCATTAGGGAGGTGACATATATCGGCACCCAGTTCTTACTTATGAGATCTAGAGCACTGTTCTAGGGGCATTACTTCTGTGTATATTGTGATCTCTTTGCTCTGACCCTAGGCAGTTTTATTCACTGGTCTCAGCACAGGGCTGTAGACACTTAAATATTGCAGCTCTTACTATGAATTGTGTGATTTAAAATAAGAAAGAAGAAGGAAAACAGTCATTTCAGAATAAGGGTAATTATTATTTTATTGAAGAGTGTTTCATAACAAGCTTTAAAAAAAACATTTGGGGGATTTTATTCTCTTAGCCAAATTAATATATCAGGATATTAATCTTGTGCCAGGATTCCCAAACCAACTAGAAGATACTCATTATTAATTATTTGATGCATATTCTGTTGTTTTTTCCCCCAGTATATATCCTAATAAAATGCACAGATATTTATCCAAATATAAATTATATATTTTACAAACTTGTGCCCCCTCTCTACATATCGTGTTGATATTTACCTGTTCCACTGCGAATGAGAGCTCATTTGACATTTTTTAAAAATTTCTTCTCAGTTTAACAGTATTCATTATTTTTGCACCACACACAGTGCTCCATGCAATACGTGCCCTCCCCAATACCCAAGACCTGGTTCCCCCAACCTCCCACCCCCCACCCCTTCAAAACCCTCAGGTTGTTTTTCAGTGTCCAGAGTCTCTCATTTGGCATTTCATCAGTTATATGGTTAGGCATGTTTTTAAGGATTTTATGGGGCATTTATGCTGCTTTGAATGAGCATTCTCTGTTGTAATCTTTGGCTCATTTCTGTTGATTGAAAGACTGAAGTTGTTAACCGTATACCTACAATGTGTCTTCCAAAAATTTTCTCCCACCTTTTTATATACTTTGTACTTTTAAATTTTGCTATGTACCATCTGTATAGCAGATATATACAGGTATATGTATATACAGTATATATACATATACACTGTATATGTATGTATATATGTAGTATATATACACATACCACCATATATATACATATATATATATAAA
>NW_026741864.1:0-4667 GCF_022355385.1 Mustela nigripes
TTATACAATTTTCTGAAGTTCTTAGGAGTCTTGTTATACCTGCTGAATCGCACAGTGGATTTCATTTGTTGTTCATCTGTTGTTTTAAAATTTTGGAAGACCACCTTCAGTGGATCTATATCTATGTAAATTCTATGCAGAAGCATTGGGCCAGGTCCCAAGAACTATCACCATCTTTAGATCAATTTTTATGTTGATTTCTCAGCTTGACTATCTATAACTATATAAAGGAGCTTAATATAAATCAGAGTTTTAACACTCTCAAAGCACTGGCTCAAGCTCCTTGCAGAGACAATCTTCCCTACTGACCTCTTGAGCAAGTAAATGGTATTTTTCTAGCACTCCTTTCACTGAGGTACATAGCCCTTGAGGGTTTTGGATTTATGTTTCTGAATATTAAATCTATTACTGAAAAGACTCATATCATGACCTCAGGGGTCAGCAATTCTAATATTTTTAAAAGCTGCTATGAAGGGGGCGCCTGGGTGGCTCCGTGGGTTAAAGCCTCTGCCTTTGGCTCAGGTCATGATCTCAGGGTCCTGGGATCGAGCCCCGCATTGGACGCTCTGCTCAGCTGGGAGCCTGCCTCCCCCCGCCCGCCTCTCTGCCTACCTGTGATCTCTGTCTGTCAAATAAATAAATAAAATCTTAAAAAAAAAAAAAAGCTGCTATGAAGACAAAATAATGACCAACCAACTTAACCTCACAGAAATCTTCAAAAGCAGTATGAATTGTTCATAAAACAATGAAAACTTCATAAAACAAAACAAAAGATTTAGCAAATTAGTACATCTGTTAAACTTGGCAATATGGTCATGGCAAACTGAATTATAGTGAATTGGCTCTGAGGAATAAAGCCATGGTCTTTTGCAGAAAGAACCATGGACCGAAATATCATATATATTCTCCTATTGTCTGGTTCTGTTTAAAAATAATTATAACATAAACATACACAGTTATTAAGATATGGTGTTTATGCAGTGTCAGGCACTCTGCAAGAACTTTACATTTAATTCCTTTAATCTTCCTAAGAATGTTATGAGGTAGGAGATGTATTCCTATCTTACAAATGAAGAAAATGAGACAGAGAGATTATGAAATTTGCACATGGTTCTAAAGCTGTAAGAGCTGTCCTAGGGTTGAATCCAGGACAGTGAGATCCAGAAAGAATACTCTTAACCATGCTACGCAGAGAAAAAGGGATTGTCAGAGAGGATAAAAAAAAAATATTTTTTGATGTGCTCTAAAAGGCCCTACTTAGAATTGATAAGAATGTAGTTTGAATTTATAATCTAGTAGTAAACAAAGAAAATTAGTTAGCTAGTTAATGTAAGATAAAGCAAAAGTCTCAAATAAATTAAATTATTAAATTGGTCTATAGTCCATCATAGCAATAATTTTTTTGTTGCATTTTCTCTTGCATTAAAAAAAAGTGATAGGATTTACTCACTGTAAAGTAGTTTTGTTGCTGAACTACCTTTAATTATCTTTAATGTAACCTATAACCTCTAGGTTGAGTTAATGCCAAAAGCTCTTAAATATGTTTGGGAGAACTGCACAGCACCATAAAGGAACTGCTTTTTATAGTCAACAGTATTAAAGAAATAAGTTACAAATGGTATCACCAATTTTTTCCTTCTTCTCCTTTGTCTATTTAACTAACTCATGAAGATCTATGAGCAAAGAGAAAACAAGTTCCCTGCTAGTGGAATAAAGAAGTGACTTAGATTGTTTCTGATTCAAATACAACATTAAAAAACAAACAAAACTTTTAGCCAATTGATTTTTGTGTAATGGTTTTGCTTCCTGGTACAACATCAGAAAACCTATTAGTATAATTCACACATAAATGAATATAGGAAAAAGCAAATCTCAAAAGATTCAGAAAATGTATTTGAAAAACACAGTATTGATTCTAGGCAAAAATTCTTACCAAACTATAAATGGAAAGTACTTCTTTAATTTGATAAAAGGTCCCTAACCAAATCCTACATCACAGTTAACAATGAAGTATGTGAAACAATTTCCTTAAAGTCAAGAACAAAACAAGGATATTCACTATGACTGTTTAAACCTCACAGTATACCTGGAAATGCTATAAAATGCAATAAGGCAAGAAAACTAAAAGATAATTAGAAATGGAGAAATAAAAAGTGATTGTTCACAACTGATATAATTAGAAGACATTCTAAAAACAAACTATTACAGCTAATAAGGGCGTTCCTCAAGGTTGCTGGATACAAAAATCAATGTACCAAAATTAACTGAGCTCTTATATGCCAGCAACAAACAATTAGTAAGAGTACTGAGTTAAAAATTAGAATACCATTTATATGGCAAAAAATTAAATGCACCATCAAAGTAAAAAAGAAATTTAAAATGTTTATGAAAAAAATTAAAAATTCTAGTTAAAGATATTATTAACTGGAAAGGAAAATAAAATGTTGCAAAAAATAGCAATTTTCACTAACCTACTTTTTATAAAATTTAAGAATCATATGGAAGAGTCAAGGGCTACGATTACCTAGGAAAATATTAAAGAGAAATGACTGAGAAGAATTAAATTTTCTGACATTATAATTTACTGTAATGTAATCAACAGTGGATATTATACTGTGATAGCTAATGGACCAGTGAAACAGGAATAAATAGTCCAGAAAAGACACACACATATACCTCGGGGCTTGACATATGATAAAAGTGGTATTTCCAATTTATGGTGCTGGGGAAGTTGGTAACCCATAAAAAAAAAAAAAAAAAGGCTGCATCATACACAAAAATTAATTTCAAATGACTTAAATACTGAAGATATGAAGGCAAAACTTTAAAACTTTTATTGAAAAACAAAAAAAGGATAAATACTTTATTACCCTGGGGTAGTGGAGAATTTCTTAAGAGACAAAAATGTACAAACCATAACAAAGATTAAGAAACTTGACTATAGTAGTTTAAAATGAAAATCGTCAAAGGATACCATTAAAGAGTGCAAACATAAGCCAGAGATTGGGAGAAATTATTTCCAACACGTGTTACTAAAAAAGCACTAGTATCATATTCGGCATTAAAAACTCATACCAATCAACGACAAAAAAGATTTTAAAACTCAAAAGAAATGAGGAAACAAGAGTGGGCAATAAATGTAGATATAAAAAGCTCAAAATTACTAGAATCAGGGAAATGCAAAATAAGACAATAATGAGCAAACAGACTGATGATACTAAGTATTGAAGAGAATACAGTAAAAATGGACTATAAATTGGTGTGACTGGAGAATAATTTGGCAATACCTAATAATACTGAATACTAAACTAACAAGCATGTTCGGGTATGATATACATCAACTTGAGGAAAGCAGTAACCTAGGAAGAGGGAGGAAAAGTGAAGGTTGGTGATCTTTGATTTAGATATAACTTATGTCTTTAAAAAGGGGATGGGAGGAGAAGAGATATGATCACAAAAAAAGGCAAATTACTAACATCTATTTAATATTAGTAACAAATAGTAAGGTGGGTTTTTTTTGTATTGTTATCAGACATTTCCTCAGACATTGGAATTATGTAACTATACCTTTCCTACTATTGTCGAAATCTGTAGTGTTATTTTCCTTATAAAAAAAAGTCTCATGGCACAAAAATAAAATTCAAGAGATCATAATGGATAAATAATTTAGTATTAGTAAACCGTTTGCTAGATATATTTGTTAACTTTTAAGGAACTGTGCTGAATAGTGATAATGGTCCACAATTTTCATTTTGATATATGTGTCCTGATGTAAAAGAAAAAGACTTAAATACTGCTGACATGGCAATGGCAATGGAATAAATGAGAATGCTACCTCGTGAGAAGGATGATTCAACAAGATATGGCCTTCAGCAGGGATAAGGAAGAAACAAGGATAACTTCCACATTTTTAGTCTAAAATTCTGAGATTACATTAGTACTGCCAGTGAACTCCTTGAACTCCTTGATGCTTTCCAAACTTTCTTACAAAGTTTGGCAAAACACTTCTCCAACAAGATTCAGCAAGGCTTTATAATTTTACAAGAAATTTTTCAAATGATGTTGATCATTATCTAATTACCAGGAATGTTATATTAACACGATAGCTATATTTATACAATATACATATTCATAAAAATGCACATTAATGCTGACACTTGAAAAGGAATTCTAAAAATAAAATCAGACCCTAGCTTAGGAAGAAACAGCAACTGGAAATTTCACTGTATGAATTACCTTCACTAACAATACAAATTACTGACAAATATTTTCTATCCAGTATTTAATTAGTTCTTTCCAAACAACTAAAGTCAGTAGTACTGATACCAACTCAATTGTTAAGGCCCAAGATCACACAGTTAATAAGACTGAATTTGCACTCAAACCAGCACAAGTTCATAATGCCTTCTCTTCAATCATCCACCGATATACTAGAAGGAAACCTATGATTTATGATAAGAGCACAAGATTTAATATAGATAGGATAGTTGGATAGGAAAAAAAAAAAACAACTGCCCTATGACCCAGCAATTGCACTATTGGGTATTTACCCTAAAGATACAAACGTAGTGATCCAAAGGGGCACATGCACCCGAATGTTTATAGCAGCAATGTCCACAATAGCCAAACTATTGAAAGAACCTAGATGTCCATCAACAGATGAATGG
>NW_026741865.1:0-4667 GCF_022355385.1 Mustela nigripes
CTTTGGAGAACAGTGTGGAGATTCCTCAAGAAATTAAAAATAGAGCTTCCCTTGACCCTGCAATTGCACTCCTGGGTATTTACCCTAAAGATACATATGTAGTGAAAAGAAAGGCCATCTGTACCCCCAATGTTTATAACAGCAATGGCCACGGTCGCCAAACTGTGGAAAGAACCAAGATGCCTCCAACGGACGAATGGATAAGGAAGATGTGGTCCATATACATTATGGAGTATTATGTCTCCATCAGAAAGGACGAATACCCAACTTTTGTAGCAACATGGACGGGACTGAAAGAGATTATGCTGACTGAAATAAGTCAAGCAGAAAGAATCAATTATCATATGGTTTCACTTATTTGTGGAGCATAACAAATAGCTCCACAGTTCCTTTACAACTTTGGTTAGGTTTATTCCCAGGTATCTTATGGTTCTTGGTGCTATAGTAAATTGAATCAATTCTCTAATTGGGGGCAAGGGGTGGGAGGTCAGAGTACCAGGTGGTGGGTATTATAGAGGGCAGGGATGCATGGAGCACTGGGTGTGGTGCAAAAATAATGAATACTGTTATGCTGAAAATAAATTTAAAAAAATTTTAATAATAATAATATGTCATAAGCATATAAAAAAAGAAGTTATTATCAACAGTTGCATGCCAATACGCTAAGCAACTTACATGAAATGGATGCATTCCTGGAAAATTAAAAACCCCCAACATTGAACCAGGAAGAAATCGAAACCTAAATGGAGCGATATCTAGTAAAGAGATTGAAGCAGTGATCAAAAGCCTCCCAAAAAACAAGAGCCCATGACTGGAAGGATTCCCTGGGGAATTCTACCAAACTTTCAAAGAAATAAAGCCTATTCTCCTGAAGCTGTTTCAAAAAATTGAAGCAGAAGGAAAACTTTCAGATTCTTTCTATGAAGCCAGCATTATCCTGATCCCAAAACCAGGCAAAGACCCTACCAAAAAGGAGAATTTCAGACCAATATCACTGATGAATATGGATGCTAAGATTCTCAACAAGATCCTAGCAAACAGTATCCAACAGCACATTAAAAAGATTATCCACCATGACGAGGTGGGATTCATCCCTGGGCTACAAGGATGGTTCAACATTCGCAAATCAATCAACGTGATAGAACAAATTAATATGAGAAGAGAGAAGAACCACATGGTCCTCTCAATCGATGCAGAAAAAGCATTTGACAAAATCCAGCATCCGTTCCTAATTAAAATGCTTCAAAGTATAGGGATAGAGGGAACTTTCCTGAACTTCATAAAATCTTTCTATGAAAGACCCACAGCAAATATCATCCTCAATGGGAAAAAGCTTGCAGCCTTCCCATTGAGATAAGGAAAACGACAAGGATGCCCACTCTCACCACTCTTTTTCAACATAGTATTAGAAGTCCTAGCAACAGCAATAAGACAACAAAGAGAAATAAATGGTATTCAAATTGGCAATGAAGAAGTCAAACTCTCTCTCTTCACAGATGATATGATTCTTCATATGGAAAACCCAAAGACTTCACCCCCAAACTATTAGAACTCATACAGCAATTCAGCAACTTGGCAGGATACAAAGTCAATGTACAGAAATCAGTGACTTTCTTATACACTAACAATGAAAATACAGAAAGGGAAATTAGAGAATTGATTCCATTTACTATAGCACCTATACCCATAAGATACCTGGGAATAAACCTAACCAAAGAGTAAAGGATCTGTACTCAAGGAACCTCAGAACACTCATGAAAGAAATTGAAGAACACACAAAAGGATGGAAGACTATTCCATGCTCTTGGATCAGATGAATAAACATTGTTAAAATGTCTATACTGCCTAGAGTAATCCATACTTCTCATGGCATTTCAAAGAAAATTCCAAGGGCATTTTTCAAAGAGCTGGAGCAAATAATCCTAAAATTTGTATGGAATCAGAAGAGACCCTGAATTGTTAAGGAAATGTTGAAACACAAAAATAAAACTGGGGGGGGGTGAGGAGTCAAGATGGCAGAGAAGTAGCTCGCTGAGACTACTTAAGCTAGCAGGAGATCAGCTAGATAGGTTATCTAAAGATTGCAAACACCTGCAAATCCATCGGCAGATTGAAGAGAAGAAGAACAGCAATTCTAGAAACAGAAAAAAAAAAACCTCTTTCTGAAAGATAGGACTGGTGGAGAAGTGAATCCAAAGCGACGGGAAGATAGACCCAGGGGCGAGGGGCTGGCTCCCGGCAAGCGGCAGAACAACGGAGCACAAAATCAGGACTTTTAAAAGTCTGTTCCGCTGAGGGACATCGCTCCAGTGGCTAAACCAGGGCAAAGCCCATGTGGGGTCAGCGTGGCCTCAGGTCCCGCAGGGTCACAGAAGAATCGGGGGTGTCTGAGTGTCGCAGAGCTTGCGGGTATTGGAATGCGAAAGCCGGCTACAGAGACAGAGCCGACAGTAAGCTCACAGCTTGGTGTTACCTTGAACCAGCCACAGGCTTGGTGAGCTTGGAGCCCGGCCGCAGGTCAGGCAGACGGGAGTTACTGGGCGCTGTTCTCTGAGGGCACACTAAGGAGTGGTGCCCCGGGCTCTCTGCTCCTCTGGGCCGGAGACCAGGAGGCCGCCATTTGTATTCCCATCCTCCGGAACTCTACAGAAAGCACTCAGGGAACAAAAGCTCCTGAAAGCAAACCCGAGCGGATTACTCAGCCCAGCCCCTGGTAAGGGCGGTGCAATTCTGCCTGGGTCAAAGACACTTGAGAATCACTACAACAGACCCTTCCCCCAGAAGATCAACAATAAATCCAGCCAAAACCAAGTTCACCTATCAAGGAGTGCGGTTTCAATACCAAGGAGAGCAGCAGAATTCCAGAGGAGGAGAAAGCAAAGCACGGAACGCATGGCTTACTCGCTGTGATTTTTTAGTCTTGCAGTTAATTTAATTTGTTTCTTTTTCATTTTTTTTCACTTCTTCTGCAAAATTTTTTTTAACTTTTACCCTTTTCTTTTTTAACATTTTTTAACTAGTTTATCTAATATTTATATTTTTTTCTTTTTTATACTTTGGTTTATTCATTTTTTTAATTCTTTTCTTTTATTGTTCTTTTTCTTTCTTTCTTTTTGAACCTTTTCTTATCCCCTTTCTCCCCACTCATGAATTGGGGTCTCTTCTGATTTGGTTAAAGCATATTTTCCTGTGGTTGTTGCCATCCTTTAGTATTTTACTTGCTCCTTCATATACTCTTATCTGGACAAAATGACAAGGCAGAAAAATTCACCACAAAAAAAAGATCAAGATGCAGTAGCAAAGGCTAGGGACATAATCAATACAAACATTGGTAATATGTCAGATCTAGAGTTCAGAATGACAATTCTCAAGGTTCTAGCTGGGCTCAAAAAAGGCATGGAAGATATTAGAGAAACCCTCTCGGGAGATATAAAAGCCCTCTCTGGAGAAATAAAAGAACTAAAATCTAACCAAGTTGAAAGCAAAAAAGCTATTAATGAGGTGCAATAAAAAATGGAGGCTCTCACTGCTAGGATAAATAACGCAGAAAAAGAATTAGCAAAATAGAAGACAAAATGACAGAGAATAAAGAAGCTGAGCAAAAGAGGGACAAACAGCTACTGGACCACGAGGGGAGAATTCGAGAGATAAGTGACACCATAAGATGAAACAACATTGGAATAATTGGAATTCCAGAAAAAGAAGAAAGAGAGAGGGGATAAGAAGGTATACTGGAGTGAATTATTGGGGAGAAATTCCCCAATATGGCAAAGGGAACGAGCATCAAAATTCAGGAGGTTTGGAGAATGCCCCTCAAAATTAATAAGAATAGGCTCACACCCCGTCACCTAATAGTAAAATTTACAAGCCTTAGTGACAAAGAGAAAATCCTGAAAGCAGCCCCAGAAAAGAAGTCTGTAACATACAATGGTAAAAATATTAGATTGGCAGCAGACTTATCCAGAGACCTGGCAGGCCAGAAAGTGCTGGCATGATATATTCAGAGCACTAAACGAGAAAAACATGCAGCCAAGAATACTATATCCGGCTAGGCTATCATTGAAATTAGAAGGAGAGATTAAAAGCTTCCAGGACAAACAAAAACTAGAAGAATTTGCAAACACCAAACCAGCTCTACAGGAAATATTGAAAGGGGTCCTCTAAGCAAATAGAGAACCTACAAGTAGTAGATCAGAAAGGAACAGAGACAATATACAGTAACAGTCAATACAATGGCACTAAATTCATATCTCTCCATAGTTACCCTGAATGTTCATGGGCTAAATGGCCCAACCAAAAGACACAGGGTATCACAATGGATAAAAAAACAAAATCCATCTATATGTTGCCTCCAAGAAACACATTTTAAGCCCGAAGACACCTCCAGACTTAAAGTGAGGGGGTGGAAAAACATTTACTATGTTAATGGACATCAGAAGAAAGCAGGAGTGGCAGTCCTTATATCAGATCAATTGGATTTTAAGCCAAAGACTATAATAAGAGATGAGGAAGGACACTATATCATACTCAAAGCATATGTCCAACAAGAAGATCTAACAATTTTAAATATCTATGCCCCCAACGTGGGAGCAGCCAACTATATAAACCAAATAATAACAAAATCAAAGAAACACATCAACAATAATACAATAATAGTAGGGGACTTT
>NW_026741866.1:0-4664 GCF_022355385.1 Mustela nigripes
ATAAATAAATAAATAAATAAAAGCTCAAGTGTTGGTATAAAGCTATTATGCTTTTCAAAACCCCGAACTATAATTCATGTATCGTGGTCATTCTTTATCAGATCAAACAGGAGAGAGGTGGCAGAAACGCACTTTCAGGTTAATTTTTTTTACAAGGAAGATTGACTAATGAACCTACTTTGTTATTCCCTTTCATTCAATTTCCCTGTACCTCCTTTTCTATGAATTGTAACGGTAAACCATCATTATTTTTATTGTTGGCATGTGAGAATTAGAGATCAATGCCCAAAGTGAAAGCAGAAGGCAGGTTTATTAAAGCAACTGCACACTCTCTAAGGGAGAGCAGGTGGTATTCCATGAGGTGGAACTGGCCCTTACTTTGTTTTGGGATTGGATATTTCTTGGTCTTTTTGAAGTGGGAGCACCCTCAACATGCAGTGGATTGATCTCTAATGGAGGCTGCTTCCAATCATTTGGGGGACTCCTTCCACAGGTTGGGAAGAGGAGTTGTTGTTGTCATTTTTATTTTATTTTTTTTAGGGTTCCAAAATTCACCTTTTAGGCACCACACCCAGTGCTCCATGCAATATGTGCCCTCCATAACTCCCATTAACAGGCTTACCCAACCCTCTGCCCCCTCCCCTCAAAACTCTCAGTTTGTTTCTCAGACTCTCTCATGGTTTGTCTCCCCCTCCAATTTCCCCCCACTCACTTCTCCTCTTGATCACCCAGTGTCTTCTGTGTTATTCTTTATGCTCCACAATTAAGTGAAACCATATTAAAATTGACAATCTCTGCTTGCATTATTCCACTCAGGATTATCTCCTCCAGTCCCGTGCATGTTGATACAAAAGTTGGGTATCCTTCCTTTCAGAAGGAAGCATAATACTCCATTGTAAAAAAGATCATATCTTCTTTATCCGTTCATCCATTGAAGGTCATCTTGGTTCTTTCCAAAGTTTAATGACTGTGGCCATTGCTGTTATAAACATTAGGGTACAGATGTCCCTTCTTTTCACTGCATCTGTATCTTAGGGGTAAATACTCAGTAGTGCAATTGCAGGGTCATAGGGTAGCTCTAATTTTAATTTCTTAAGGAGTCTCCACACTGTATCCCAAAGTAGCTGCACCAACTGGCATTCTCACCAATAGTGTAAGAGGGTTCCCCATTCTCCACATCCTCTCCAACAGTTGTTGTTTATTGCCTTCTTAATTTTGGCCCTTCTAACTGTGTAAGGTGGTATCCCAATGTGCTTTTGATTTGAATCTCCCTGATGGCTAATGATGATGAACATTTTCTCATGCATCTGTTTGCCATTTGTATGTCTTCTTTGGAGAAGTGTCTGTTCATGTCTTCTGCCCATTTTTTGACATGATTATCTGTATTTTGTGTGTTGAGTTTGAGGAGTTCTTTATAGATCTTGGATATCAGCCCTTTATCTGTAATGTCATTTGTGAAAATCTTCTCCCATTCCGTGGGTTGTCTCTTCATTTTGTTGACTGTTTCCTTTGCTGTGCAGAAACTTTTGATCTTGATGAAGTCCCCAAAGTTCATTTTTGCTTTTGTTTCCTTTGTCTTTGGGGACATGTCTTGAAAGAATTTGCTGTGGCCAGTGCCCAAGAGGTTACTGCCTATGTTCTCCTCTGGGATTTTGATAGATTCCTGCCTCACGTTGAGGTCATTTGTCCATTTCGAATTTATCTTTATGTATGGTATAAGAGAATGGTTGAGTGTCATTCTTCCATACATAGCTGTCCAATTTTTCCAGCACAATTGATTGAAGAGGCTGTCTTTTTTTCCACTGTATAATTTTCTCTGCTTTGTCAAAGATTTTTTGACCATAGAGTTGATGGTCCATATCTGGGCACTCTACTCTAATCCACTGGTCTACATGTCTTTTTAACCCACTGAGCCACCCAGGTGCCCCTTTTAAGCTACTTTTTAAAAGTACAGTCATTCTTTTTTTTTTTAAGATTTTATTTATTTATTTATTTGACAGAGAGAGAGAGATCACAAGTAGACGGAGGGCAGGCAGAGAGAGAGAGAGTGAGAGAGAGAGAGAGAGAAGCAGACTCCCTGCTGAGCAGAGAGCCTGATGCAGGATTTGATCCCAGGACCCTGAGATCATGACCTGAGCTGAAGGCAGTGGCTTAATCCACTGAGCCACCTAGGCGCCCCTAAGCTATTTTTAAAATTCCTGTTCCAATAACACTTGGATTGCCATATAAAGTTAACCACATCATCTTTTTTAGGTAAGTAATTGTACTTTTTATGTGCATAGTTATTTTGGTCCATGAGTTCAGCTCCTCTTAGGATCATCAAATCTCTGTAAAGTCTGGGTATGCTAGGATTTTCTAAGCAACAATAAAATACATTGAAACCTGGTAGCTTAATTATAATAATGTTTTCTTTATCAATCATTCACAATAGTATTACATTCTGAGTAGCTTCCTTCTATTTTGCAGCTATAGTGTTTGGAAAAACTTGAATTGTGATATCACTGTGATAATGTGAATTAGTCAGGGTTTTTCAGAGAATCGGGAAGTGAAAAAAAAAAGGAAGATATTCTCCAGGGCCAACTCTAGAAGTAATTATTAAAACATCTGTCCAAATTCAATTGAACAAAACTCAGAAATGCCATCTCCAGTGAAATACAAAGAAGATTATATATAGTTCTGGGCACACACATCTCATTTGACCCAATGATGTACATGAATGAAAGACTGAAGGCCAATCACCACTCCATGGGAGAATTTAAAAATAAATTTACTAATGAGGCCAAGAATTCAGAATCACAAATACTTCAGATCTAATAATAACTGCCTTCACTTGATGTTATTCTATAAGATAAATCCTAAGATCAAGTTTTAATTTTAAATTCTTACAATTTTAAATTCTTAAATCCTTATGAAGAAGCATCATTTGGAGGGAGCAGTTTTCATAATTTATCATCCATCAGCCTTTTTTTAAAGATTTTATTTATTTATTGGACAGAGAGAGAGAGAGAGAGAGAGATTACAAGTAAGCAGAGAGGCAGGCAAGCAGGGAGGGAAGCAGGCTTCCTTTTGAGCAGAGCCTGATGTGGGGCTGGATCCCAGGACCCAGAGATCATGACTTGAGATGAAGGCAGAGGCTTAACCCACCACCCACGTGATGAGAGAGCACCTCAGGTGCCCCTCATCCATCAGTCTTAATTGTTTGGAGGAAAATGTGTGGATTAATAATGCCTTAGGGAGCTGATCTCTCTAAAGAATTTTCAAGTCTTTACCCCTTCAAGGTTTTTGCACAGTTCTGATAGCCTTTAACATCCAACTGATTTCTACAGTGACAGGCCTGTTAAAAACTGTCCTCAAACCAGGAATAGAGCTTGAAGCATACCAGTCAAGAGCAACTTTGAGTCTTTTAAGGAATTTATCATCATTTCTTTGTGTTTGGTTCATATCCGAAATAGTTCTATATTACACTTGCATAATTTCTCCAGAGCTGACTTTGAAGGAGTCATTCAGTTCCAGCTAGTTCCATATTTTGGCAAGAACTATAATTCTATAAAAGAAAAGAACATATTTTAGAGCGCCTGGGTGGCTCAGTGGGTTAAAATCTCTGCCTTCGGCTCAGGTTATGAATCCAGGTTCCTGGGATTGAGTCCCACAGTGGGCTCTCTTCTCAGCAGGGAGCCTGATTCCATTCCTCTCTCTCTGCCTGCCTCTCTGCCTTCCTGTGATCTCTGTCAAGGAAATAAATGAAATTAAAAAAAACATATTTTATACCAGTTATTCATGTTTATTAACTAAGATATCACAATACAAATAATACAAACAGTTGCCTTTTATTAATACCTTCAACCAAGATCAAAAAATATGTCATATTTTCTCCAAAAATTTTATATCATCTGATAGGTCAGATATATATAAAATTACATTTAAAGTTTTAAAAATATCATCAAATATTTTCATTTAAATGCAAATTTCAAAGAAAATCTACTTTTCCAAACACGACTTTTTATCCTATTTTTTTTTAATTTTGTCGACAACTGATAAATTGTTTAGTGAGACCTTAAATGTTAGATCGAAAAAATGATTGATAGATGTCGGTTCAAAATATTATGTTCCATTAAGAATGATTTAGTCTTTGATGAACATCTGTTTGGTAATATGTTGTATCCAGATATAGTAAATTAATGACATATATAAAACTATAGGGAAATGACACCTTCCGTTCCATTATGAGTAGAGCTTTTAAAATGCTATTTGTCACACCCTGTCATCTTGTCATTATGTAGCATTATGTAGCATTTAAAAAATGTATACTCTTCACTTTGTAGTCTTTTAGAAATCTAAAATATGACTTTCCATGGTTTGTGTTTCCATATTCCTTTATTGCCAGTTTGAACAAATCCACATGCTTTGATTCAAAGGTAATAAAGTCCTCTTATTTGGAAAAATGATGTTTATTTTTGTTCTCTCACCCTTAGCAGGTGGTTTCATTTTAGCACACTTCAGAGTTATAATTTCATGCTTATTAAAAACATTTATTATGATCTACAAAGATGAATGAAAATTTTATTTTATTAAATTATTTGCCAAAAAATCTGTTATTTTAAAAATGTTTTTCCTTTGAAGGGTTATTTTAGAGCATTCAGAGAGGATCTAGGAGTGTGGTATTA
>NW_026741867.1:0-3682 GCF_022355385.1 Mustela nigripes
CTTGTCGAAGATTAATTGACCATAGAGTTGAGGGTCCATATCTGGGCTCTGTACTCTGTTCCACTGGTCTATGTGTCTGTTTTTATGCCAGTACCATGCTGTCTTGGTGATCACAGCTTTGTAATAAAGCTTGAACTCAGGTAAGGTGATGCCCCCACTTTTATTTTTGTTTTTCAACATTTCCTTAGTGATTCGGGGTCTCTTCTGATTCCATACAAATTTTAGGATTATTTTCTCCAGCTCTTTGAAGAATACCAATGGAATTTTGATCGGAATGGCATTAAAGTATATATTGCTCTAGGCAGTATAGACATTTAACAATATTTATTCTTCCAATCCACGAGCATGGAATGGTCTTCCATCTTTTTGTGTCTTCTTCAATTTCTTTCATGAATGTTCTGTAGTTCCTCGAGTACAGATCCTTTACCTCTTTGGTTATGTTAATTCCCAGGTATCTTATGGTTCTTGGTGCTATAGTAAATGGAATCGATTCTCTAATTTCCCTTTCTGTATTTTCATTATTAGTGTATATGAAAGCCACTGATTTCTGCACATTGACTTTGTATCCTACCACGTTGCTGAATTGCTGTATGAGTTCTAGTAGTTTGGGGGTGGAGTCTTTTGGGTTTTCCATATAAAGAATCATGTCATCTGCAAACAGAGAGAGTTTGACTTCTTTATTGCCAATTAGGATACCTTTTATTTCTCTTTGTTGTCTTATTGCTGTTGCTAGTACTTCTAATACTATGTTGAACAAGAGTGGTGAAAGTGGACATCCTTTTCTTGTTCCTGATCTCAACGGGAAGGCTGTAAGCTTTTTCCCATTGAGGATGATATTTGCTGTGTCTTTCATAGATGGATTTGATGAGGTTCAGGAATGTTCCCTCTATCCCTATACTTTGAAGCGTTTTTATCAGGAACGGATGCTGGATTTTGTCAAATGCTTTTTCTGCATCAATTGAGAGGACCGTGTGGTTCTTCTCTCTTCTCATATTAATTTGTTGTATCACATTGATTGATTTGCGAATGTTGAACCATCCTTGTAGCCCAGGGATGAATCCCACCTGATCATGGTGGACAATCTTTTTAATGTGCTGTTGGATCCTGTTGGCTACGATCTTGTTGAGAATCTTAGCATCCATATTCATCAGTGATATTGGTCTGAAATTCTCCTTTTTGGTAGGGTCTTTGCCTGGTTTGGGGATCAGGGTAATACTGGCTTCATAGAAAGAGTCTGGAAGTTTACCTTCTGCTTCAATTTTTTGAAACAGCTTCAGAAGAATAGGTGTTATTTCTTCTTTGAAGGTTTGGTAGAATTCCCAAGGGAATCCGTCAGGTCCTGGGCTCTTGTTTTTTGGGAGGTTTTTGATCACTGCTTCAGTCTCGTTATTAGATATCGGTCTATTCAGGTTGTTGATTTCTTCCTGGTTCAATTTTGGTAGTTTATATTTTTCCAGGAATGCATCCATTTCATTTAGGTTGCTAAGCTTATTGGCATATAACTGTTGATAATAACTTCTGATGATTGTTTCTACTTCCTTGGTGTTAGTTGTGATCTCTCCCTTTTCATTCATAATTTTATGAATTTGGGCTTTTTCTCTTTTTTTTTTTTGGATTAGTGTGGCCAATGGTTTATCGATCTTATTGATTCTTTCAAAAAACCAGCTTCTATTTTCATTGATATGTTCTACTGTATCTTTGGTTCTACCTCATTGATCTCAGCTCTAACCTTAATGATTTCCCTTCTTATGTGTGGAGTTGGTTTGATTTGTTGTTGATTCTCCAGTTCTTTAAGGTTTAGGGACAGCTGGTGTATTCTGGATTTTCCCATTTTTTTGAGGGAGGCTTGGATGGCTATGTATTTCCCCCTTAGGACCGCCTTTGCTGTATCCCATAGGTTTTGGACCGAAGTGTCTTCATTCTCTTTGTTTTCCATGAGTTCTTTCAGTTCTTCTTTGATTTCCTGGTTGATCCAAGCATTCTTAAGCAAGGTAGCCTTTAGCTTCCAGGTGTTTGAGTTCCTTTGGAACTTTTCCTTACGATTGAGCTCCAGTTTCAAAGCACTGTGATCTGAGAATATGCAGGGAATAATCTCAGTCTTTTGGTATCAGTTGAGTCCTTATTTGTGACCCAGTATGTGGTCTATTCTTGAGAAGGTTCCGTGTGCACTTGAGAAGAATGAGTATTCTGTTGTTTTAGGGTGGAATGTTTTGTATATATCTATGAGGTCCATCTGGTCCAATGTGTCATTCAATGATCTTGTTTCTTATTTATTTATTTATTTATTTATTTTATTTTTTATTTTTTATAAACATATATTTTTATCCCCAGGGGTACAGGTCTGTGAATCACCAGGTTTACACACTTCACAGCACTCACCAAAGCACATACCCTCCCTAATGTCCATAATCCCACCCCCTTCTCCCAAACCCCCTCCCCCCAGCAACCTTGTTTCTTTATTGATTTTCTGCTTCAATCATCTGTCTATTTCTTAGAGAGGCATGTTAAGATCTCCAACGATTAGTGTATTCATATCAATATGACTCTTTATCTTGATTAACAGTTTTCTTAAGTAATTGGCTGCTCCCATAGTGGGAGCATAGATATTTACAATTGTAGATCATCTTGGTGGATAGTCCCTTTAAGGATTATGCAGTGTCCTTCTGTATTTCTGACTACAGTCTTTAGTTTGAAGTCTAATTTATCTGATATAAGAATTGCTACCCCAGCCTTCTTTTGAGGCCCATTGGCATGAAAACTGCTTCTCCATCCCTTCACTTTCAGTCTGGGTGTATCTTTAGGTTCAAAATGGGTGTCTGGTAGACAACATATGGATGGGTCCTGTCGTTTTATCCAATCTGCAACCTGTGCCATTTTATGGGTGCATTTAGCCATTCACATTGAGAGTGATTATTGATAGATACGTCTTTATTGACATTGAGTTACCTTTGAAGTCCTTCTTTCTGTAGACTGTCTCTATATTTCTTTTCAATGCTATTCTTGGGATTTTTCCTCCTTTAAAGAAGCCCCCCTTAATATTTCCTGCAGTGTCGGCTTGGTGGTTGCATAGTCTTTTAAGCCTTGCCGGTCTTGAAAACTCTTTATCTCTCCATCCATTTTGAATGTCAGTCTTGCTGGATAAAGTATTCTTGGCTGCATGTTATTCTCATTTAGTTCCCTGAATATATCTTGCCAGCCTCTTCTGTCTTGCCAGGTCTCTGTGGACAGGTCTGACGTTATTCTGATGGGCTTCCCTTTGTACGTAAGGAGCCTCTTTGCCCTGGCGGCTTTCAAGAGATTATAGCTACAATTATAATTCCTCAATTTGACTATCAGGTGTCGTGATGTTTTTTTGGAATGTATAATCTTGGGTGGAGACCATTCAGCCTCTAGTACATGAACGCTGGTTCCATTCTCGAGATTGGGAAAATTTTCATGAAGGACTTGTTCCACTATATCTTCTAGACTTCTTTCTTTCTTCTCCCCTTCAGGGATTCCAATAATTCTGACCTTGGAACACTTCATGGCATCATTTATTTCCCTGATTCTGTTTTCGTGGTTTCTAAGCTGTTTGTTCCAGGCTTCCTCCTGATCCTTTCTCTCTATCTGTTTGTCCTCCAGATCACTAATTCTATCTTCTGTCTCAGTTACCCTAGCTTTGAGAGAGTTTAGATTAGATTGG
>NW_026741867.1:3782-4663 GCF_022355385.1 Mustela nigripes
ATTCCCTGATTCTGTTTTCGTGGTTTCTAAGCTGTTTGTTCCAGGCTTCCTCCTGATCCTTTCTCTCTATCTGTTTGTCCTCCAGATCACTAATTCTATCTTCTGTCTCAGTTACCCTAGCTTTGAGAGAGTTTAGATTAGATTGGAACTCATTGAGAGCATTGTGAACCTCCTCCCTGGTAGCTTTATGCTCCGCCCTAACATTGTGAACATCCTGTCTGGTCGTTTTCAGTTCGGCCCTAATCAATTCCGTTTGGTCATCCATGGTTTTCTCCAACCTAGCTATTGTCTGGGAAATAGGCAATATTTCCCAAGGCAATATTTCCTAACAATTATTGCCATAATTGTTAGCCTGAATTCTCTTTCTGACATATTGTCTATGTTGATAGCCATTAGCTCTGTTGCAGAAGGTCCATCCTCTGTATTTTTCTTCTGTAGGGCATTTTTCCTCCTAGTCATTTTAGTGGGAGATGACTTAACAGATGTAGCTGGATGTATCAACTGTGGTGCAATCAAGGTGCACCCTGGAAAACTTCTGAGCAATCAGGATTCCTCACCCAAAGGAGAGACAAAAGAAAAGAAAAAGAAAAAGAAAAAAAGAAAAGAAGAAAAAAAAAGAGAGAGAGAGACAGGAAAGAAAGGGAAAATGAAAAAGAAGGTTCAGCCCATATGGGCCCCAAGGTAAGATTTATGAAGTAGACAAACAAATAGAGATAAAAAGACTGATACAAGTACATGACAAGAGAAAAAATATATATGCAAAGAAAGAAAGAACCTCGTCAAGAAGAACCCCAAGTGTAAAATTTATATGCTATCAGGACAAACACAAAAAACACAGAAACACTGGTGGAAGAAGATGGGAGAGTTCTTATAAATTCTCA
>NW_026741868.1:0-4662 GCF_022355385.1 Mustela nigripes
TTTGCACTGTCTGAAACAGAATTCTGTTTTGAGGGGAGGCCATGAATCTTTGGTTAACACCCTGAACTATTAGTGTTGCTTTTTTCTGGAAACCTCTCAATCCCAGGAAAAGTGTTTCCTAGAAATGCAATTTCCTCGCAGTGCTGACAGGACATTTATCACAATCATTGTCCATTGGCAAGTGAGCTTGCCAGCATCAGAACCACAAGCTTTGTACATTTTGCAGTAGATTCAAGTTCCAAAGTGTTTAATTGATCAATGGTCTGAGATTTGAAAGAAAAAAAAACAAGAAGTGCAGGCTGATACTTCTATTCAGCCCAGAAACTGAGCCTGTTGGGAGGAAATCTGCCAATGAGACAGAGTCACCTTACATGCACTCTCCACAATGCCTTCTTTCCCCGCAGACCAGTACGACTGGTGTACCATGCTTGTGTGTTAGCAGCTGTCTCGAGACCTGGGAATGATTTGTTTAGCCTTCTCTCTCTCCTTCAGTGCTCACTAATAGAGGGTCCCAGTGTTTGGCATAAATTGAGCATTTGTTGAATGACCAAATGTCCAAGATGATGCAGTTGGAAGTTGTATAAGTTCTCTGTTGTTGCTGTAACAAATTCCCACAAGTGTTACTGCTTCAGCAACGCACGTGTATCACATTCCAGTTCTGGAAGTTAGGAGTCTGGAACAAGTCTTATGGGGTGTTCTAGGTTGGATCATGTACCTTCCTTCTTCTCCTGGGTCTTTGTTTCCTCGTCTGTGAAGTGAGGATAATAATACTCCCCTGTCACCTGTCAGGGTTGCATGTTTGTTTGTGTTGTGTGATTGTTTATGTGCATTAAATAAGAAAAATGTGAAAACATATAGTATAGCATTTATTAGCTGGCCTTCAGCAAGAATTAATTCCTCCCTTTTTTTTTTCCTTCTCCTGAGATACCTTCTTTCCAACTCATAGTATAGAGGTTTTCAAAAGTTAGCACATATCAGCACATTCTAGAGTCCTGCTGACCAGGTTGGCCTCCATGGGCCATCTGAATGTGGCAAACCCAAATTGAGATGTGCTGTAGGTACTGAGTATGCACTAGACTTTGAAGACAGTATAAAATCATAAAATACTTCATTATTATTTTCACTGATAAAATGATAGAATGATAATATATTTGCTATACTGAGTTAAAATATATTAATAAAATTAAATTTACCTGTTTCTTTTTACATTTTTTTAATATGGCTGCTAAAAAATTTAAAGTTACATGTGGATTGCATTATACTTTGATTGAACAGTGTTGCTGTACTAGGAATATGCATGTTTTTAGTAGGTTCAGTTATCTGCTGCTCTGTAATAAACCAAAACGTGGTTGCCTGAAACAACTACCACTTTTTAGTTTCTTGAAATTATCAGAATTGGCTAGATCTCAGATGGAAGGTTCCTCTACTTGGAAGGTTCTTGCTTGGGGTGTCTCATGCATTTGCGGTCAGGCGGCCATGGGGGTAAAGCTGAGGCTGGGTGTCTGCCACCAGGGTCCTTGTCCTTCTGGCCACTCTGCTGGCCCTCTCCATTGAGGACCCTGGCAGCTGAGAGCAGCTAGTCCTTATTAATGCTTGGCTTGGAGTCCCAGCCCACCATTTCCCCTGCATTCTATTGATATAAGCAGTCACAGAGCCAGTATTGTGAAGGGACAGCCCATAGTGGGAGCTCCCCAGGCTTGATGGGGAAGGAAGGATTGTTTGGAGGCCTCCTGGGGATGAGCTGTCAGAGTCAGGAGTGCCATTCAGGGTCTGCATGTTTCACAGGCATCCCTGGGAACACACTTGGAAAGATACTATCCCTAGGAGGTTTTCACTTGTGAAAGTGAAGATCTTTTGTCATTGTACCCTCTAGCTCTTAATTCTAAAGGAAAGTTAGGAAGAGGTGGAAGGAAGATTTTTTTCCCTGGATTTTAAGCATTCATCATTACCTCCATGATCCTGTATAATTAAAGAGTGGTCTTGAAGTCATCATTGCTCTTGTTAAGGTCAGCAAGTACTAGTCAGCGATGGAAGCCAGGTTCCAGAGTGCTAAGGAGTGAGCTGTGCGTGGGGCAGACTGTAAAGCATGTGAGACCACAGGAGAGAGCAGTAGTAGGGTGTGTGTGTGTGTGTGTGCGTGCGCGCATGTGTGTGTGTTACTGTGCATGTGTGTCTCGTGTGTGCCTGCCTCGTGCATGCGTGATCATGGCCTGGTGCTCAGAGTTCAGACGTGGTTCCAGGCCCGGCTCTGTGGGTTCTCCAGCCACGTGACCTAAGGGAACGTGCTTCACCTTTTTTTCTTTGCCTTTGCTTCTGCACATATAAAATGGGGCCCAACAAATTCACATGGTCCTCGCGAGAACGGTGTCTGGATGACATACAGCAAGTGCTCAGCCGTCTTGTTTTTATTTCTACAGAACCATTTGTGGTTTAGTTTTGTACCTCAGTAATGCATTCTCTCTCTCTCTCTATCTGTCTCTCTCCCTCTCTCCCCTCCCCCTTCCCCCAGGGAAGTGAAAAAAAGGACCGATGAAGATGACAGCAAATCCATTACCAATCTGACTGGGACCAGTTCCAGAAAGTCAACGCAGATGAAGAACTGTTGCAGTAGTTAAATCCCAAACATCCTTGGCCTGTCAGGTCAGGCCCAGAGTCCTGGGTGTCTGTGACATGTTTGCTTCTCACAGAGGCGTGTGTCCTCCAGACACGGCCAGGTGGAAGCTAACAGTGTGGGCCTCGGAACTGTGCTGTTAGATCCTTCTGGAGGCCTGGCTCTTTGCTATGTTTCAGTGAATGATTTGGGCCCCATGGTTGAAGGTACTTGTCTTGTCCTTACAGAGTCGCAAAAGAGAACATGTAAAAAAAATGGTTAAAAAAATCAGATGCTCAGATCAAAGCTGTAGAAGAAACTTCCTGATGTAGATCCACGTGGTAGCTGACTTTGTAGATAACCTAAAACAACATTTTTTTTCAAGTATCTGTTACTAGAATACTGGTAAAAGGGGATTATCATCCTAGCTTTGCTGTCTGTGGTCTCAGATATGTCAGCAGCCCACAATAAACCTGTTTCCTCACCTGCAAAATAAGCAGCTTGGCTTTGCAGGCCTTGGCCTCTCGGATTCTGTGCACTGTAAGGAGTGGGAAGGAGACCACGATGACTCACAGTTAATAAGGACTCTGGTTAGTCGGACTTTTTAAATATTGGGGCATTGATTTTTCTCATTTCTGAAACAACAGAATTTAATTGAGAAAAAATAATGTTGTAGGCTTCAGTGGAGACAGAAAAATCTATTTTTATATACAGAGGAAAAAACGTTTGTGTGACAAAAAGAAAAAAAATAAAAAACAAGGTACTGACATCTCCACAAAGTCTGCGGTTTAAGTTTCATGTTAAAAATTCTAATGAAAATCATAGGAGGCCACATATTGGTAAAAGTACAATGCCCAGGAAAGCTGTCACTCTTCACTTAAAAATATATCCCAGCCAGTCATGGCCATGGCTAGGGAAAGACAGGAGCTGGAGTGACCGCTAATGGGGATGTGGTTTATTTGGAGAATGAGAATGTTCTGTAATATATACTTTTATAATGGCTGCTAACTTGGTAAATACATGAAATAACACTGAATTGTTAAAAGGGGGAAGTTTATGAGACGTGAATTATATCTCATTAAAAAAAAAAAAAACAACACACTACCACTTTTAACATTTTGCCCAAGGCAAATGTGCATGATTGTTTCAGACCTTCCCATGATTTACAAGCATAATCTCCAATATGGTACAAATCTCTGAACTCTGTCATGGCCAGCATTTACTACCTGAAATAATGAACAGTGAAAAAAATGTTATGTATAGTTTTGGAAACTCATCTCTTCACAAGAGGAAATCACAGTCCTTTGTTTAATGTGACTAGTGACTCCTTCTCACCAACAATTTGGTGGGTCTTGCTCTCCTTCTAGAATCTGCAGTGCCTCCCAGATTTCCCCACTGAAAGGTCTCTAACAGCTGAAGGAATCAACACCTGACCCTAGAAAAGCCTGGTTTTTGGTTTTTGGCTTTTGTTTCTCAGTGGCCTTGAACCAATTAAGTTATCCCCAACTAGAGGCTTGAACTTACCTTGGTTCATATAGTTCCAGCTTCCAAGTGGTCTTCTGGAAATACCTTAAAAACTTATTTATTGTATTACATAAGCTAATAACATTCCCTTTTGTTGAATTAAAACAATTCCATGGAGCAGTTTTTCCCGTTTATGATTTTTATGATCAAATCTTTAATTCCCCAGCTTCATTTTCTTTTAAGTGAAAACTGACCAGATATGTTATACACCAAGATTATAAAGAGCCACAACATCCTCAAGTGCAAATGCTTGCCTTCTCTCTATTGACATCTGGGTATTTTGATCGCAGTTTGTTCTATCCCTGGCAACTCTACCATGCATTTCTGTTCAATTGCTTAGGTCGCACCAAGTTTACATTTTTGACCAGAAAGAGCACCTCGCTGGTCGAATAGTGTCAAACTAAGCGGTGGGGGAGGTGTTATTTCTGTGCCTTCGTGAGATGCACGTTTTGCCACTGCTGGTTGCCTCTGCGGCATCTTTGGAACCTGGGTTAGAAAGGTTCTGTGTGTTGACATATGGGACAGTTGTTCAGGTGTTTGGTGCAGTT
>NW_026741869.1:0-4662 GCF_022355385.1 Mustela nigripes
GGGGGTGGTATTATGTACATTGGGGAGGGTATGTGTTTTGGTGAGTGCTGTGAAGTGTGTAAATCTGGTGATTCACAGACCTGTACCCCTGGGGATAAAAATATATGTTTATAAAAAATAAAAAATTATATTAAAAAAAAAAACAACAACAACAACTTTGTAAAGGACCTCCACGTCTACAGTGACACTCTTCAAACCATTTTCTGTGTTACTGGAAGAGACAACACTGCCGGAGATCATGATTCACAGCTGAAGATGTGGTTTATTCCCAGAGAGGCAAAGTGACACAAAACAGTGACGGGCAAGGGCCAGGGGACAGCAACGGGCCAAAATACCAAAGGTCTGGCCCTAGCCCTACTGCGCAGCTCTGCAAACTTGGGTAAACATTTGTACTCTTTGATGCTCATCCTCTTAAATTATAATCTGGCCTTACACTAATTCATCTTCCAGAGGGTTATTGAGGTAATTAAATGAGTCATGGGTATGTATACTTTCAAAGGGCAGTAAAGCCCACAGAAGTGCTGTTGGTTTTTTTTTTTTTTTTTTTTTTTTTTTAATGGGCAGACAGTGGCCAATATGAATTGTAGGTTCCAAATCTGGTTGGTAGAGTTGTGCAGGTTTCCCGCATGGTCAAAGTGAGGCAAAATAGTACAGTCTCATTAGCACGCAGATGATTGGATGACAGTGCAGCGAGAGGAGAGAGGCAGCACAAGTCACGGTGGCAGGCAAAGGAAGGAGTGTCAAGCAAGACCCAACAGAGAAGCTGGCTGAGCTTGTTCAAAGGCCCAGTGGCAGGAAACAGCAATGGTGTGCTTGAGGAAACTGTAAGAAGCTCAGAATGGAGAGGACAAAAGGGGAGTCAAAGGAGTCAAGACGCTAAGTGTCTTCATATGTAGAGTAGACCCTCTTGTGGAGGCTGTGAGGAACGGCTGAAGAAACTTAGGCATCACAGTGTAAGCTAATATTCACGGATTCCGAGTCAGACGGATCTGACTTAGAATCTTCATTCTAGCGGAAGCTGTGGTTTTGGCGCGGGATAAACGAAATGACCGGTGGAGCAGGATAGAGAAGCAGAATCAGGGACATAGAGAATGTTGACATATGACAGACATGGCACAGCTGACAGCGGGGAAAGCGGGCACCATTCAATAAAGGAAGATGACACAATTATTTTTTCATGGGAGGAAAAAAGCAATTAGATCACTTTCTGACAGGGAACACAAAAATCAAGTTAGCATGAACAAAGACTAAAAAAATGCAAAGTAACACCTTAAAACAATTTTAGGAAAATGTAGGAGAAAACTTTTATGACCTTAGGGTTCAGACAATTTCATTCTAAAAGGCCCAGGAGGCAAGGGGAAGAAATGGATAAATCGGAAAACAACAACGCTTAAAACGTGTGTTGATAAGGACGTTATCAGCACGGCGCCCAGGCAGCCCGGGGAATGGATAAAAATAATTCCAAACAGTCTATCTGATAAGAGATTAAAATCCTGAACACATGAAGAGGTCCTATGACTCAGCCACAATGGGAAAAGGAAAAAAGACAGATTAAAAAGTTGGCAAAGGACTTGACTGGACATTTCTGCAAAGAAAGTCTGCAAATGGCCAATAAGCACATGAAAGGACGGAACATGAGTAATCGGCACCGAGGTGCAGATCAAAACCACGAGGAGGTGGCACTTCACACTCGTTGGGATGCCTGTTACCAAACAAACCAACAAAATGCAAACAAACAAACAAAAAACAACCCTCTCCCCCCCCCCCCCCCCCAAACCCAACAGAATAACAAGTGTTGGCACAGAAGTGGAGAAACGGGAACTGCTGTGCTCTGCTGGTGGGATTGTGAACAGGTCATTACCGGCTCTGAGCTCGTGGACTCCTTTAAGCGCTGCGAAACACTCTTGCACGTATGCCAGGCATCAGAGTGTTCCCAGCATCACTGCTTTTCGGGGCTCTAAAGTGGAAAGTATCCACATGTGCACGGACAAGGCAATGGATGAACGGGCTGGGGAGCCGTCCCCCAGTGGCGTGCGCTGCCGCAGGGGAGAGGAGAGCAGTAGGGCTCCGTGGGATGGTATAGACACTGCTAGGACGCAGTGTCGGGTGAAGAAGGGAGTGGCGGGGCACGAGGCAGAACGTGATACAGTTTATTGTACCATCCAGGCAGCACACCAGGAGGCCAGGACCGTCAAGGATACATACACGGGTCTCTAAAACAAAACAAAAACCAACCAGCCGACCACCCCAAACGACGAGGACGACGACGACGACAATGACAACAAAACCCAAACAAATAAACAAACGAACGAACAAAACACCGTAGAAAGCGGGGCGGGGGTGGCTTACACAGGGCAAGCAGGAGGATGGCTATTCCTCTGGGAGTGGAAGCAGTGGGTGGGAAGGGCCCCGGGAGGACACGGAGTAGGAATTGTCCAAGTGTCCCAGGTCCGGAAGGCGGAGGCTTGAGCACCGACCTGTTCCACACTCCCGTATCCTTTTGTGATTTCCGCGGAAGATGACCTGTGTAACGTCCTTGAACCGCAGCCGGGTCCTCGGACCTCGGACCTCGATCCTCGACCCTCGACTCTCGACTCTCGACCCTCGACCCTCGACTCTCGACCCTCGATCCTCGACCCTCGACCCGCGATCCTCGATCCTCGATCCTCGATCCTCAGGACCAGTGAGTGCCTGGACGGCGGTTGGTCCAGGGGGCGTGTCTCGGCTGAGGCCCCGCCTCTCGCATGCGCACTGTGCCAGCCAATCAGCGACGCTCCCGCCTAGGCGTGGCTGGCTGCCTCCTCTCCCTCACGACGCCCTTGGAGGAGCTTCGCCGAGGACGTGGTGTGGAGGTCGTTGTGCGGCGGGAGGGATGGGGGGAGGGACAGAGAGAGACAGAGGACGGGGGTGGGGCATAGGGACCCTCAGGGAGGCCCTAGCGTGGAGGGAGGCGGACCCGGGGGCACTGTGTGGCCGTGGGGGGGGGGGGGCGTCCCCTCAGACGGGGGGGGACCTGGGTGTGGGGCGGCGGCGGCGGCTGGGCTCACCTCTGACGTGATGTCCCCATGAGGTCCTCTGGGACTCCGACAGGACAGGACGAGGCCCCTGAGGGCAGGACTGGCAGGGCTGGCAGGGCCGGCCGGGCGGGGTCCCCACTTCCTGGGAGGGTCACAGCTGGTGAGGAGGGGCCGTCTGCCTCTGGCCCTCCTGCCTGGCCGACCCGGCAGGACAGTTTGGTCCCCTGAGGTCGTCCTGGGGTCCAGATGGAGCGTCCAGGAGGCCCCCCCTCCTCCACCACCACTCGACCTGACCGTCCCCGGACGGGGTCAGAACGGTTTATTCCCCATCCATTCCAAGGGGACCCTTGTTTTTGTCCCGGCCACGGTTGGGCCTCCAGGCCAGCACATGGTCCCGCGGGCCCCGAACGGGGCGGGGATGGCTTCTGTCCCAACGCAGGAGCAAGAATGTGGCGCAAGGTCCTGACAGTCAGAGAGATGTCCCGGGTCGGGTCGCGTGCCTTGGGTCGGGGCCGAGCAGGGAGCCAGGAGCGCAGAGGAGTCGGGGGGTGGGGGGGGTGGGGGGGGGGGGGGGGGACGGGGAGGCAGGGGAAAGGGGTCCGCCGGCCGCGTCCTCTTTGCCCTGTCCTGGTCCAACAAGAGACATGAGGACACACACCCTCTGATCTGCGCAGGGGACCCTTGCCTGGCATCGCTCCCTGACCGTGTTCCCATTTCTTTAACACGTGTTTGCGCTCACAAGGTGCGGGAGAGCTCGGAAGACACCTCGGGATGCCGCCGGCTGGGAGGAAGCGCCTGGGGAGAGCTGCGAAGGCCCCCGTGGAGGCTCAGGGTATGGCAGCCTATGACTTTGGGAGACAAGAGAGAAGACAGCTGAGCGGGCCAGAGGTGCAAGGTACTGTCTGTCTGACACCTTTGCAGAGATGGCGCATGTAGATACCGCACACGCGGCAGGTCACTGCTTCGGAGTCCTCAGCGTTGCAAACAGTAAATTCCTCGCGCGTGCGTGCGTGCATGCGTGCGTGCCTCTGTGTGTGTGTGTGTGTGTGTGTGTGTGTGCGTGCGTGCGCGCGCGCGCACACGTATGTAAAAGCAGTTGGAGGTACCAGAGGCTGCCCCCTTGATCCTCCTGTCCCAGACCAGGATATTACAGAGGCTTAGATAGCAGCTCTTCTGCTCCCCCCGGCAGTCCTTCTTTCCAAAATATCTCACACCTGCTGGGTGATGTACTCTGGCATTAACCTTGAAAGACTCGTAACGCTGTCTCCGTCGCGTGGTCCTGGTCCCTGAACTAGTTGCATCGGACCTCGCACGGGCATGCTGCCTTTCCTATGGCTGCCTTAAAAACCTTGTGTTTGCAAGAGGGAGGCCTGAAGCACTCCACAGTTGAGGATATTGCTCCCTGAGAACTGACCCCCAAAGGCCACACTTTGTTGTTTTTTGTTCTGTTTTGTTTTTTTAAATTTAAGTTCAGTTAGCCAACGTAGTACACCGTTGCTTTGTGATATGACGTTCATCAGCGATTCGTCTGTTGCCTAGAACACCCGGCGCTCATCGCATCGCGCGCCCTCCTTAATGCCCACCAGCATACTTCATTTTCAAATGTTTTCCACTTTTATTTCAACGCAGGAAACAATCCAGTAAC
>NW_026741870.1:0-4660 GCF_022355385.1 Mustela nigripes
AAAAGCCTGTGCTACTGCCTTCTATTCACCCTATTTACAGTTCCTGATGTGCTGCTCTCTAGGTCTATGCATTGGGACTATTCGCCTCCCCACTAACCCTAACCCGAATTTCAGTTTTCAGAATTCTCTCCCAAAACCATGGCTCTCATGCCACCAAGGATGGGGCCTTTGGAGCCACAACAAAGGACTGTGCCTTCCATCCCCAAGGAAACTGTGCCCATCACAGTTGCCCAAACCTTCAAGATTAGGAGAAACCTGAAAATCCCCTAAGCCCACCCCTATATTGGTGGTTGCTCTGGTGCAAACTCATGGTCTGAAACACCCTGATCACCGACATACAGTCAGACAGCCATGTCAAAGGTCCTGATTCAGAAGATTGAACCTGTCATGCCCATATGACCTCATTGGAACCCTAGATTAGGTTTTCAGTCATCTGTTCTCAGGGGCCTGTCTGGAATACCAGCATATGATACATGTGGTCGCTAAGCCTCACGACAGAACATGTCCTGTCCTGAGAAGGAAACCGTGCTTTTCAATGTGTAGCAAACCCTCGGGGTTGGAGAATCCTGCATGGCACCTTAGCCACCAGCACATTCTAAAATCTGCCTCGTAACAAACCAGCATTGTGGCTCATCTGCAAGAGATTCCATGTAAACTCAAGGCCTTGGTCCTTTGCCACAGAGGCAACAGACGAACCTGCCTTGTTCCTCAGCTGCAATGTTCAATGGAGCTGTGCTGTCCTGACATCAATATGGGAGAGCTCTATTACCCAAACTTTCCACATGGAGGACCCTGAAGCAAACAATCCAGAATCCACCATTCCAGTAGAAGGAAACATTGCTATTTGGAGCATCTCACAAGGCTCAATGTGGGAAATCCCCCATGGCATCTTGACGCCACCACTCCATTTGTCGGTCATCAAGACACAAACTCTAGTGTGAGCAAACATCTGACATCCGCCCTTACTCAGGTGCTGGATATCTCGAAAAAGATGCTTTACATTTGAACTGCCTTCTGCTTGGCACTGAATTGAACCATAGCTTGTGTTTACAATTCCATCCTCACCGTACTGGTCCCCTAGGCCTCTTGATATTGAATTCTGGAGCCACAACACAGCATTCTACCTTCTCCATAAAAAGAAGAAGTGATTGCTGAGTCTGCCCATAATCCCCATAAGAGGACCAATAGGCTCGGCTCTCGAAGGAACCCCGATTTGGAGGCTGCCCTGGCCACTAGTGCTGTTTCTGACAGAGTCTGAGCCCAGACCTACTGTCAGCCAGCCAGAGAGCAGTGCCCCATATCTAGCATTTGGTCCTGGCCATGGCCACGTCTGTCATCTCTACCCATCATTGTTATTCTGGCTTCTTTCCCCAGACTTTGCTGGAATCCTTCCAATGGGGGAACCCGATGCACGATAGAATATTACTCCTTCTCCAAGGTAGGAAACTTGGCTGTTGGGATTGGTGTCCAACCCTCAAAGTAGAAGCCAGGTGCATGACCAATGAGCCAACACCCTCTCCTAGGGCCTGCCCTGGGCACAAACAGGCATTTTGACCCTCAGCCTGAGCATGCTTTCAAACGAGCCCTCTCAGTGGCACCACCAGGATCCCACATTGCAGGCCTGGTATGCCCCTTGGACCAAATCCTAACTTTTGGTGGGATTTTCCAGGTATCCAGACTCAAAGCCCATCCATGGAATCCCTGTTTTGGGCACCTTTAAGATGGAAAAAAGCACTCTTCAGTTCCCCAAAAAAGCCATCAAACTATGGGGAGCCACCAGGATCCTTAGAGAGGAAAAGTCTCCCATGGACCCATGATACCACACCTAAATTCCGAGCCCATCCTGAATACACAATCCAGATAGAAAAGCCTGTGCTACCAACTTCCAATCACCATAATTACAGTTCCTGACGAGCTGCTTTCAACATCTACGGATTGGGCCTGTGACCCCCTTGCAACTAACACTAACCCGAAATTTTGTTTGCAGACTTCTTTCCCAAAAACATGGCTCACATGCCCTCCAGGATGGGGTCTCTGGAGCCACACACAGTACTGTGCCTTAAATCCCCAAGGAAACTTTACCCATCACATTTCCCCAAACCCTCCTGATTAGGAGAAACCTCCAAGGCCCCTGATCCCACCCCAATATTGGAAGCTGCTCTGGACACAAATGCACAGTGTGAAACACCCTGATGACCTACATCCAGGCAGACACCCACGTCAATCGTCCTGAGTCTGAAAATTGAACCTGACATGAAACTAGGACATCATAGGAACCCTAGATTACGTTTCCGGCATCTGAACTCAGAGGCCTCTTCTGGAATACCAAGTTAGGATACAACATGTGGACCCTGAGCCACACAACAGAACATCTCCTGTCCCATGAAGGAAACTGTGTACTTCAACCTGTGTCAAATCCATAGGGTAGGAGAATCCCTCTTGCCCCATTAGCCACCAGCACATTCTAAGACCTACCGAGTAACAGACCAGCATTGGGACCCATCTGTAAAAGATTCCATGTGAAGTCAAGGCCTTGGCACTTGGCACAAGAGCCACCAATACAAACCTGTCATGTTCATCAGCTGCAATGGTCATTGCACTTGTGCTTTCCAATGATCCATGTGGAAGGGCTCTGCAACCAAAAATTTCCACATGAGAAACCCCAGAGCAAACAAAACAGAGTCCACCTGTCCAGTAGAAGGAAACCTTGCTATTTGGAGCATCTCACAAGCCGCAGCATGGGAAATCCTCCATGGCCTCTTGACGCCACCTCTCCATTTGTCGGTCATCATAGACACAAATTCCAGTATGAGCAAACATCTTTCATCCGCCCCTACTCAGTTGCTGGATGTCTCGAATGAGTCGCTGAACATTTGAACTGCGTTCTGCTTTGAACTGAATTTAACAATAGCTTGTGTTTACAATTCCATCCTCACCCTACTGGTCCAAAAGTCCTCTTGATAGGGAATTCTGGAGCCACAATGCAGCATTCTGCCTTCCCCATAAAAAGAAGAAGTGCCTGGTAAGACTGTAAAAAAAACCCACATGAGTATCATCTGCCCGGCCCTCACGGATCTCCGATTTATAGGCTGCTCTGGCCACTAATGCTGTGTCTGACAGAGCCTGAGCCCTGACCTCGTGCCAGCCACCCAGAGAGCAGGACCTATATCCAGCATGAGACTGGCCATGGCCCAGTCCGTCCTCACTACCCATCCTTGGTATTCAGGCATCTGTCTCCATAACTTTGCAGGAATTCCTGCCTATCGGGGAACCTGAGGCCCAAGAGAGAACTGCTCCTTCCCCATGGCAGGAAATATAGTTGTTGGTATGGGTGTCCAACCTTCAGAAAGGGAGCCAGCTGCATGGCCAATGAGACCATTCCCACTCCTGAAGGGTGTCCTGGAAACAAGCAGGCATTGTGACCCTCAGCCTGAGCATGCTTTCAAACTACCCCTCACATTTACATCACCAGCATTCCTCATTGCAGGCCTGGTAGGCCCCTAGGCCCAAATTCTAACCCTTGGTGCGAATTTCTTGGTGCCCAGACCCAGAGCCATCTCTGTTATCCCTGTTGTTGGGTGCCCCTAAGATGGAAAACAGCATTCTTCCCTTCCCCGAAAAAGCCACCAAGCTATGTGGATCCGCCAGGATCCTTAGAGAAAAAAATATCTCATGGACCCATGAGAACACACCTGCATTCCGAGGCCATCCCGGACACACAATGCTGATAGAAAAGGCTAGGCTATCGCCACTGAGTCCCCCTAATTCCAGTTCCTGATGAGCTGCTCTCCAGGTCGACTCATTGGACTGGGATCACCATGCTACTAAGTCTAAACCTTGATTTCATTTGCAGACTTCTCTTGCAAAACCATGCCTCATATGTCCTCCAGGATGGGGTATCTGGAGCCACACCACAGGACTGTGCCTGCCACCCCCAAGGAAACTTTGACCATCACATTTGCCAAAACCCTCCCAGTTAGGAGAAACCTCAAAAGCCCCTGATACCACCCCAATATAGGAAGCCTCTCTGGATGAAAACACAAAGTCTGAAACTCCCTGATCACCTACATTCAGGCAGACACCCATTTCAATGATCCTTAATCAGAAAATTGAATCTGACATGCCCCTGCGACATAGTTGGAACCCTAGATTAGGCATCAGGCATCTGTCCTCAGAGGCCTATTCTTGAATACCACGTTAGGATACAACATGTGGACCCTGAGCCACACAACAGAACATCTCCCATCCCAAGAAGGAAACTGTGCCCTTCGACCTGTGCCAATCCCTCAGGGTAGGAGCATCCTGCATGGCACCTTAGGCACCAGCACATTTTAAGATCTCCATGGAAACAAATCAGCATTGGGACCCATCTGTAAGAGATTCCATGTCAACTCAAGGCCGTGGCATTTGTCCCAGAGCTACCAGAACTAAACTATCATGTTAATCAGATGCAATGTTCATTGGACGTGTGCTTTACAGGGATCCATGCGGGAGAGCTCTGCTACCCAAACTTTCCACATGGGGGACACTTGAGCAAACAAACCAGACTCCTCCTGTCCAGTAGAAGGAAACCTTGTTGTTTGGAGCATCTCACAATCCAAAGCATGGGTAATCCTCCATGGCCTCTTGAAGCCACCCCTCCATTTGTTGGCCATCATAG
>NW_026741871.1:0-4660 GCF_022355385.1 Mustela nigripes
CTCAAATTGTTTAGCTTAGGTAAACAAACATTTAAAGACAATCAAATGTAGAATTTAACATCAATAAAGGCATGTTACTAAAACATAATTTTTCTCTCTAAAATAACCCTCATTTACAGAGATAGCCAAATCAGGACTAATTCACTTGTGAAACAAGTCCAGTTTTAACAAACTTGGCCCATTATTTACATAAGCTCAGCAAGAACAGTTGAGTGTGATCATATAGATCTTTTAGAATCTGCTTTGCTGGAACTTCTTATAAGGAATCTCTGGGTTGAACTTTTAGTAGCCTCTCCGGGCCAGAAGCCAAGCCCTGTACTTGCCATCAGGCATGCCTGCTATACCTTTGGGGGAATTCCTCTTCTGAGACTGCACCCACCAAGGAGTGACATTCTTTACTCACCTGGTGAGGCTGCTGGGAACTCTGTAAGCAAGGTATCAGGCCAACAGTCCCAAGGGGCTTTATGGCTCCAGGTTTCATAAAGTCAACCTTCGTTCCTTTAAACTGTCTGGTCATATCTGAGTCTTTTCAAATATGACATCCCAGTCAAAGCCTTGATAAAATAACCCGTGTTTCCAATTCTTTCCTGTTACAAGGAGAACAGATTCTTATTGAACTTATGCAAATGACTGATTGCCAAGGAAGAAAGAATACTTAACTGAGACCTTTTGGTTTCAGAGGGTTCAGATAGAGAGAAAAGGTGAAGGCTTTGAGCACTTTTACATCTCTGTAAGTTACAGGTAACTTAAGGAAAAGTATCCCTAGTCTGGAAGAGCAAACATTAAAGAACCAGCAATGTTTAAAGTAAGACAAAACATTAAGAGACACAACACTATATAATCTTTTAGTTCATTTAGTCCCATGTTACTAATTCTGGTGAATGCAGCTTTAGTTAGCTTTGGAAATTCTGACCCATTTCAGTTTAAGGATTTTCAAATATATCAAATATCTATATTTGTCCTGAAAGTCCTTTATAGGAATCTCCTTGAAGATAAAACTCATTTTACAAGAGAATTAAAACAATTATAAATGACAAAAACTCAGAATGGATATGGTTAGAGCTAAAGAGACATGGGAGTTTACAATTTAGCTGCAAGGAAATCGGGTTATTTCTGTGATACATAACATTTCCATAATTACAGTATCGAGCGATGATCTCTCAAAACGTTAAAACTTTAGGAAGTGCGTAGAATCTCTAGAATAGTTATAGCATTTTCCCAAATGTAACCCAATGTTTGTCACTGGTTCAGTAGTACTTCATGAGCAACTTCGCATATCAAGGAAAAGCCCTGAGTTAAAGAGATTTACAACTTAAATCTTGTCAACATTTGCTAAAATCTTACAAAGTTTTAAAGCAAATGCCTAAATATAATTAGGGATGCTAAACACGTGATAAAACAAAACATAGAAATTGGTTTTTCTGGGCAGGCTAAGAGAAAAACCGTTTTCATTTTCTTAACAGCAGATCAAGTAATCTAAGAAAAACCTTGTCCTTTGAACAGAGAATTTCAGTCTTGTATCAATGTACCTTTAAAACCCATTCATTTAGTCCATCTTGACCATAGCTAAAATTCCTTTTCTGAAGATTTCCCTTCACAAATCTTTTACAACTTTCTTTTGCATTCAGGTTTTGTCCCAAGCCATTCCCTTCCAAACAACCACCTCATTTAGGACAAAAATTACCTTTTATCTTTAATAAAATGCATTTTCCTTCTTTAAATCTTTCTTACATATCATCTACTTTCCTGCAGAGTTTCCCTTATTTCCATCAGTCTTAGTTACACTAAGCAGAATTTGATACTCTTGGAAACCCCTTAATCTCTAGTGAAGACTAAGTATTAACCAATTGTGAACTGTTACAACAGAATTCTTTAGATGACAAATTTATGAAACAGTGCAAATTTATGAAAAGTGCAAAACACGTTTACCAACAGATTTAAACTTTAAACTTTAGGAAGTTTAAATTTAAACAAAGAAACTTCTTAGTTTCTTTGCATTTAAGTAAGTCAAAAGCACAAAACTACATCCAGTAATTAACGACTTAGCTTTTTATCCTGTTTGGTTAAGATATAGATGTCCACAATTCAATTCCGTTTGTCATCCAAGCAAAACTTTAAAACTTTCAGGTTACCAAAGACTTTGAAAGTTACTTCAGCAATTACCCATTAGAACTTTGAGACAGACAATTAACCATCAGTTTAGTCATTTCTTTACTAACAAATTTTAACAAATAACATGAGCTTATTTGACCTTCAGTAAATTTTGAAGTTTCACATTTACTGCTAATAACTTAAAAGACAGATCTATCTTAATTAAACCAACAAACTTAGTTAATTCCAATACTGATTTACATTTCACCTAGACCCACTCCACTTTGAATGTTTACCTGAGACACAAGTGGGAAGATCTGGAGTGGGGGGTGTTATGTCCAGAGGGTGCTCTTCTTGCTCCTGGACAGTGAAGAGAGAAGGAGCCGTGCTGCATGATCTAGAGGCTAGTCATGCAGGCTGCACGCACGTTGGTGCACGGAAACAGAAGGGGGAAACAGAAGAAACAAAGTGCTGCCAGGAGGCAGAGAAAGGATTCCCGGTTTTGGAGCTCCTAAGCCCCAACAGAGGAGCAGATGCCATGCTTTCCCACCAGCAAGGTGGGGGGAGGGGTTAAGCAGTCCAAGTCGGCCAGAGAACACAGGGAAACTTGCCCGAAACAAAGAGAGTTTCAGCAGCTGCTTGGGAATATTCCTTACAGTCTCTGTCTCGAGTTAGACTAACCCCCGTTTGCTCCAGTTATAGCCATTAACACGGGAAGTGAGTAAAGGAGAAGCTCCCACATCTATTAGGAGAAACAGAAAGAAGGTCAGAGTCCCCTTTGCTAGGGCTGGCTCAGCAACCTGGGTTTACTAGAAGGCGGCTTATTTACGTAATTATCATCCAATATGTCAGGAGGAAATTTACTAGCTGACTCATTTGGGCAAACATTCCACAAAAGCCCCTTATTTGGGGTCCTGGTGCAGAGCAATGAAGGCATAGGTATGAGCAGTGAAGGTATCCTAGGTCCATTTGCCCTGTTTCCTGCAGAGATCTAACTGATAGATCCCACGGAGGCCATGCAGTGTTACAGGAGCTGAGTCCTTTCCTAAGTTTTGCAATCCAAATTATTTCCGGTGGGTCAAAAGGCACCCCAAGGTAGAGTCCAGAAAAGTAAAGAAGGTCCATTACCAAATGCCCCCTGACTCCTGGGTGGCGTCCCACGCAGGATAGGTCAGAGGTTCCTGTGTGTCAAAAGCGACCAGAGGTGTCCCTCAAGATATCGCTATTGATCACCACCCTGCCTTCCCTGGGAAGATATTTCTGCCCTAAAGGCCCTGGAGGGGTACAGGCGTCCCTCCACTTCCCCATCGCATCCTAGGCTGCCGATGGGTGCCTGGTGAATGGACCAAAATACTTGTGCCATGCCATGCCATCGTCTGTCCTGAAGACTGCATACTGTTTTGCCATTTTAACCCATGTTAGTACTAGAAAAGTTTGGCAAGGGGAAATTACCCAATTTCATAGCTTTAAGTAGTCTGTAGAAGACACTGACAAGAAACAGTCAAGACTGAAATCCATCATGGTCTATGCGACATTCCAACACATGTGGCCCTTGCAGCCAACTTCCCTAGGAAACGGTCCTTGGCTGCGTTTTAGTTCAACCGGGTACTGGTTTCGGCCGGCTCCCAGTGGAGGTCCCTTGGCCAGAAGTGGCTAGACCAGGGATGTGGAGGGATCACATTAGATCAATCAAGAGGAAACCTCACAGGGGAGTCTTAAGATTGGCAGCCATCCTGGTGACTTAGGTGGCTGTCCCGTGCCCAAGACAGACAACTTTATATAAGAACAGGGATAAAGAGAGGCCATCAAGTTTCTGGGTCTTATTGCCATTCCAGCCAGGGTACTAACTTACAGCCAAAAGGCAGACGTTCTCCTCCCCGTAGAGTAACCACGGGCTAGAGGATTGCAGCCTGAGCAACTGACATGCAAGTGTTCCAATGAGACCATACTCCTTGAAAAGCCCTGAAATCAGAGTAAAGGAAAAGGAGAGAAAGTACTCACCATTTTGCACCGAAGCTCAGAGTCCAAATGTAAAGACTCACAGCCCCACGTTCGGGCGCCATATGATGAAGTTCTAGAACCTAGGTGAGGTTCGGTGGGCTGACATCCAGAGCCGATGACCAAGAAAGAATTCTTGAGACATCTTTGGTGCAAAATGATGGTTTATTAAAGCACGGGGACAGGACCCGTGGGCAGGAAGAGCTGCCGCCCCGGGTTGTGAGGGTAGGCATGTTATATACCCTGCTGTTGGGGGAAGGTGAGGGGAAGGGAGGTGTCAGTGGAGTTTTCATATGCTAAAGAGGGCCTACAAGGTGCCAGGATGCTCCAGGCCTGCCTGAGGAGGCCTTGCCCTAGCTGCTGGATCAATGTTGTCTTTAGACCAGCCATTAACATTAAGATAGTTGGGAGACTTTTTGGTGGGGTCTCACAATCCTGCTATCAATCGTCTTTGTTAGTGAGATTTAGGACATTTGTAAGCCAAGGGAGACTCCTGTCTAGCAGGATTGTGAGCTCTGCAAGTTAACTATTTGCTTATTGTTCATGGCAGTCAGGGCTGCCTGAGGGATGC
>NW_026741872.1:0-4660 GCF_022355385.1 Mustela nigripes
ATAGACATCCTGGTATGGGTTGCCATCCGGCTATGGGGACAATAGGTTACTTGATCAAGCCTTCAGCAAGGGGAGAGGGGTCTTTCATTCCCCCCCTTTTTTATCATGGATAGAATCTTATATCCATTCACTTTGTTTATGAAGCAAGTCAGTTTGAGAGCCGGTTTGTTTAATTAGTTGATATTGCTGCGTCAGCACCATTGTCTGGATTACTGACAGGCAACCTTTTATAAACTGTACGAGTTTATTTAAGATACAAGGGCCAATTGAAAATTGGGTTATTGATAAGGTAACTTCTTTGTTGTAATCTCAAGGACATTTGCAAACCAAGGGAGGCTCCTGTCTTGCAGGATAGTGATCTCAGCAAGTCAACTATTTATCATTTTATGGCAGTCAGGGGTGCCTGAGGAATGCTACATATATGGAGGGGAGCGGGTGAAGGTGGAAGGTCTCATCTTCTATAACTTCTTCGTGCTGAATAGGGGTGTAGAGCTGTCCCTACCTACTGGGGTCAATATTGATCAGGGTAGGAATGTATAAGGGACTTTCGAAAGGTGGAGGCAGTTGAATCCAGCGCTGACAGTAAAGAGGTGTCCTTGCGCGCGACAGGGATCGTCTGTCGTGGTGTAGTCATTGTAGCAATGGAGTCTTGGCACCAAGTAGAGAAACATGGAACAAAGCAACATATTAAGGTTAAAAAAGCGATAAGAATGAGAAGCCCGAAAAGGAGATTCGGCCATAGCCCTCCTCCAAACCAGGAACTTAACCATTTACTGAGAGAGAGAGAAGGATCTTGTAGGCCTTAATTTGGGTATTTATATCTTTTATTAGTCCTGTGACATTTTTGTGATAGTCTGGGATGTACACACAACATTCTGTCTTGATAATTGCACATGTGCTACCCTGGACTGCTGTCAGGACATCTAAGGCCATCCTATTTTGTAGGACTGCCTTGCGTATCTGTGACACTTCGGTATTAAGCTGGGAGATGCTATTTAGTGAATCATTGAGTGCCTTTGTAGTATATTTATTAAGGACTTTTACATGCCACATGACATCCCCTAGTCCCACAGATGGAACAAAAATGGATGCTAAGTGATCATACCATTTAAAAACAGATCGTGTTCATCTTTGTTTCAAGTTGGGGAGATTAGCAGGAGTTGTAATGGTTTTAGTAATGTGCCCATGATTCCAGGAAAATCCCCTTTCCTTCCAAATAGCTCCATGGGCATGTGGTACCAGGAAGGCATATTTGGAGTCAGTATAAATGTTAATTCTTAGGCTTTGGCAATTGCAAAGTGCTAGTGAGCATTATGGCACACCTAACTTTTCTTCTTTTTTCTATGAAAACTATTTCATCAGAAAACCAACTGTCATTCGTAATTTTAACAGGGGCATCTTAAACCTGGCCATATAGAATAAGCTAGATTAATAATCTCTGAACATTTTTGCTGTATAGAGAAAGAAGTACAGTGGTCAGGTTCAGGCATACAGGTAACTAGGTTTAAAGTTTGACAAATTTTAAGTTTTATTTCTGGCATCTCTGTTAGTGTAGCCCAGTATTTAATAAGTCGGCCTCCATAATCCATTGGTGGCCTTTGGCTACTAAGACAAATCTGGACCTGATGTGACATTATTACAGTTAGGGACTGTCCCATAGTGAGCTTTGAGGCTCTTTTATGAGGGCTGTTTTAGGTTTTGCTAAAGCATCTGTTTGCAATTGCACCTCAACGGAGGTGGCCTCTAGATAAATATGACTAAGGGATGAAACCAATAAGAAGACCTTTGAGTGGTCCAACCTTAACAATATCCTGATTACAGAGGATCATTGTCAAGTGGGAGAAGAGTGTGGTATGCTGGCTTTTAGGCAATTTCATTATTCCTGTTGTTTAATCATGTGTCATGGGGTCTGCTAATATCCCCACAAAATAACAAGATTGACTTAAGAAGCTATTGTACAACTTCTCTGAAGTTTACCTCAAATTGTTTAGCTTAGGTAAACAAACATTTAAAGACAATCAAATCTAGAATTTAACATCCATAAAGGTGTGTTATTAAAACAGAATTTTTCTCTCTAAAATAACCCTCATTTACAGAGATAGCCAAATCAGGACTAATTCACTTGTGAAACAAGTTCAGTTTTAACAAACTTGGCCTATTATTTACATAAGCTCAGCAAGAACAATGAGTGTGATCAATAGATCTTTTAGCATCTGCTTTGCTGGAACTTTTAATAAGGAATCTCTAGGTTGAACTTTAGTAGCCTCTCCGGGCCAGAAGCCAAGCCCTGTATTGGCCATCAGGCATGCCTGCAATACCTGTGGATTTGAGCGAATTCCTCAGTGGGCGAATTCCTCTTCTGAGACCGCACCTACCAAGGAGTGACATTCTTTACTTACCTGGTGAGGCTTCTGGGAACTCTGTAAGCAAGATAAGGTATCAGGCCAACAGTCCCAAGGGGCTTTATGGCTCCAGGTTTTATATAGTCAACCTTAGTTTCTTTAAACTGTCTGGTCATATCCGAGTCTTTTCAAATATGACATTCCAGTCAAAGCCTTGGTAAAATAACCCGTGTTTCCAATTCTTTCCTGTTATAAGGAGAACAGATTCTTATTGGACTTATGCAAATGACTGATTGCCATGGAAGAATGCTTACTTACTGAGACCTTTTGGTTTCAGAGGGTTCAGATAGAGAGAAAAGCTTGAATGCTTTAAGCTCTTTTATAAATGAGCACTTTTACATCTCTATAAGTTACAGATAACTAGGAGGAAGTATCCCTAGTCTGGAAGAGCAAACATTAGAAAGAACCAGCAATGTTTAAAGTAAGACAAAACATTAAGAGATATAACATTATAATTTTTTAGTTCATTTAGTCCCGTGTTACCAAATCTGGTGAATGCGGCTTTAGTCAGTTTTGGAAATTTTTACCCATTTCAGTTTTAGGATTTTCAAGTATATCAAATATCTGTATTTGTCCTGAAAGTCCTTTATAGGAATCTCCTTGAAAATAAAACTCATTTTATAAGAGAATTAAAACAATTATAAATGACAAAAACTCAGAATGGATATGGTTAAAGCTAAAGAGACACAGGAGTTTACAATTTAGCTGCAAGGAAATCAGGTTATTTTTGTGATTCATAACATTTCCATAATTACAGTATTAAGCGATTATCTCTCAAAACATTAAAACTTTAGGAAGTGCATAGAATCTCTAGAATAGTTATAGTGTTTTCCCAAATGTAATCCAAGGTTTATCATCGGTTCAGTAGTATTTCACGAGCAATTTCACATACCAAGGAAAAACCTGAGTCAAAGAGATTTACAATTTAAATCTTGTCAACATTTGCTAAGATCTTAGAAAGTTTTGAAGCACATGCCTAAATATAATAGGGATGTTAAATACCTGATAAAACAAAGCATAGAAACTGGTTTTTCTGGGCAGGCAAAGAGAAAATCACTTACATTCTCATAACAGGAGATCAATTAATCTAAGAAAACTTTATCCTTTGAACAGAGAATTTCAGTCTTATACTAATGTAATGTACCTTTAAAACCCATTTATTTAGTCTATCTTAGTCTGTCCTGACTATCTATAACTTTCCTTTGCATTCAGGTTTTGTCCCAAGCCATTTTCTTTTAAACATTATCTCATTTAGGATAAAATTACCTTTAACAAAATGTATTTTTATTCTTTAAATTTTTCTTACATATTTTCTATTTTTTTTACATACAGAGTTTTCCTTATTTCCATTAGTCTTAGTTATACTAAGCAGAACTTTGTATTCTTAGAAACACCTTTAGTTATTAACTAATTGTGAACTGTTACAACAGAATTCTTCAGGTGGCAAATTTATGAATCAGTTAAGTGGAAAACAAGTTTACCAGCAGATTTAAATATTCTTAGTTTCTTTGCAGTAAGAATTCAAAAGCACAAACCTACAACTAGTAATTAACGACTTAGCATTTTATCCTGTTTGGTTAAGACCTAGATGTTCATAATTCAATTCCATTTGTCATCCAAGCAACACTTTAAAACTTTCAGGTTACCAAAGACTTTGAAAGCTACTTCAGCAATTACCCATTAGAACTTTGAGACAGACAATTAATCATCAGTTTAGTTATTTCTTTGCCAACAAATTTTAATAAATAACATGAGCTTATTTGACCTTCAGTAAACTTCGAAGTTTCACATTTACTGCTGATAACTTAAAAGACAGGTCTTATTTTAATTAAACCAACAAATTTAACTTAGTTCCAACATTGATTTACATTCCACCTGGACCCACTCCACTTTGAATGTTTACCTGAGACATGGTTGGGAAGATCTGGAGTGGGGGGGTGTTAGGTCCAGGGGGTGCTCTTCTTGCTCCTTGACAGTGAAGAGAGAAGGAGCTGTGGTGCATAATCTAGAGGCCAGTCATGCAGGCTGCACACACATTGGTGCAGAAATAGGAGAAGAGGGAAACAGAAGAAACAAAGTGCTGCCAGGAGGCAGAGAAAGGATTCCCAGTTTTGGAGTTCCTAAGCCCCAACAGAGGAGCAGATGCCATGCTTTTTCATTAGCCAGGGGGGAGGGGTTAGGCAGTCCAAGTCAGGACAGAGAACACAGGGAAACCTCCCCGAAACAAAGAGTTTCGGCAGCTGCTTGGGAATATTCCC
>NW_026741873.1:0-4659 GCF_022355385.1 Mustela nigripes
GAGTATAAACCTCCAAAATTCCTGAGGCCTTTCCAATAGTTGTGTCTTCCCAGGACAAACAGGGGCAATCTGAGCCCATCTGAGCACCTACCTGCACTCAGACCCGTAGACTGATATCCCCAGAGGTAATAAGGAAGGAACAGGCCCCTAGGCACCTATCAGATCCATTGCTTTGGTTTCCAGGCATCTCTCCTCAGAGGCCTGGATTTCAATAACAGCATATGGATGTTTCTTGACTCACCCTTCAGAACAAATCTCATCTACACATGGGAAACTTTCACGATGGAGCTGTGTGAAAGCCTCTCTTTCGGAGAACCCTTCAGGGCCCCAGTGCCACCGCTTCATTCCAAGGTCTCTGTAGACACAGAATCATATTAGGACACATCCACGGGAGAGTCCATTTCAACTCAGTTTCATCGGGTGCTCCGCAGATGAAGCAGATCTAACCTGTCTTGTTGCATGGAGATAATTGGAATGCGAGGTGGCTACCCAGCCATCCATCCTTAGAACCCTGCTCGGAATCGTTGTCCTGGAGCCAACCAACAGGTCTCAGTTGTCCTGCAGAAGAATCTTTGCAGTTGGAAGCTTCTCACAACTCCCATCGTGGGAAAACCCCCATGGCCTCATGATCCACCTCCCCTTCAAGAAGGGGCCATCAGGGACAGAATGTCCAACCTGAGCCATCGTCTGATCCTTGCCCTGACTTCAGATGCACGAGATCTCGATTCAGTTCTGTAGATTGTGCCTGCCATATCCTCACCCAGAAACCTAGGCCTAGCTTGGGTCCTCAGACCTCCGTCCTCAGACTACTGGCCCACAAGCCCTCCAGTTTGGCAATCCAGAACTACAATACAGCACTCTGCCTGCCCTCCAGAAGTAAAACATTGCCCTCTGGGGCTACCCAGAAACCCAAATGAGGATCAACCAGCACGCCAATCGGTTGTACACCAAATATATAGGCTGACCTGCGTACTAATGCCCTTTCTGACACAGCCTGATCCTGGACCTCCTGGCCCCACCCAGACAGCTGGCCGCACACTGAGCATATCGGACCCGTCATGGTCTTAGGTCGTCATCTCTTCTCAACCTCGGTTTTCAGGCTTCAGAATCTAGACATTATCTCCAATCACGGCCCGGGTTTGAAAATGATGCAGAAATCGGAACTCTTTCCCCATGGGAAGAATTCCTGTGTTTGGCATGTTGTCCAAGGTTCAGTGTAGTTGAAACCAGTGTGGACCATTAGGAACCGCCCATACTTGCGGGCCACATTGGTCACAAACACATATTGTGACCCTCAGCCTGAGCCCAGTCTTCAGGTAAGCCCTCTCAGTGGCTGGATGGAGAGACAGCATATTGGGCTTGCCATGCACCTAGGCCCCAATTTTTAACCATAGATCGGGTTGTCCCTTCACTCTTCCCCAGGGCTCTGCTTTGGAATTCCTCTTTTGGTGGGACACCTGATGTAACAAACCTGAAAGGAGTCCTCCCATCCCACAGATTGACGAAAAACTGTTGGGATCGGGCCAAATCTACAGAGAGCAAGATTCGTCCATGGCCCATGAGGCCTCCCCAACATTCCACGGACATCGCTGATACAAAATCCAGATACAAAAGCCTAAGCACACGCCTCAGACTCGCTCATTCCTCATATCCTGAAGAGTTCTTCAGATAAGAACCTACACGGCACTCGAATGCACCTAAAATATATAGTCTAATCTGGGCACTAATGCCGTGTCTGAGAACCTGAGCCCAGACCTAGACACCAACAACCAGACAGCTGAACGCACACTGAGCACATCAGACCTGCCATGGCCTTAGGTCATCATCTCTTCCCTACCTCAGTTTTCAGGCTTCAGAACCTATACCTTATCTCCAATCAAGGCCCAGGGGTGATTGTGATGCAGAAATCAGAACTCTACCTTACCCATGGCAAGAAACCTTGTGGTTGGCATGTTGTCCAATGTTAGGGTAGGAGAAACCAGCATTCACATTGAGACCCCGCACATTCTTGAGTTCGACGAGGGCATAAACACGCATTGTGACCCTCAGTGTGAGTCCTGTCCTCTAGTACGACCTCTCAGTGGCTGGACCATTAGATGTCATAATGTGCTTGACATGTCCCTAGGCCCCAATTTTTGACCAGATTTCTGGTTGTCCAGTCGCCCCTACCCAGGGCTCTACTCTGGAATCCCTCATTTGGTGGGACACCTGAGGTTGAAAAACAAAAACAAAAACAAAAAAAATCAACAACAACAGAACAACGGACTTCTTCCATCCCACAAAATGACCGCAAACTCTGTGGACGGGGCCACCCCCAGAGAGTAAGACTCGTCCATTTTCCATGAAGTCACCCGGAAAATTCACGACCATGAGTGACACGATATCCAGAGACAAAAACTTGAGCAAGAGCCTCACACTCGCCCTTTTTTCATATCCCGAAAGGTTCTCCTCATGGTCTGTAGATCAGTCCTGCCATACATATGACCCGAAACATAAGCCGAGTTTGTGTTTTCAGACAACTGTCCAAAGAGCCCTGGCCTACACACCCTACAGGCTCAGGCCCCTGATGCCAAACCTGACGACTGTGCTTGCCCTCTCCAAGGGAATTGTATGTGCCCATTCCAATGGCCACAACCGTACTAAGAGGATAAACCTCCAATGTCCCTGAGGCCATTCCAATATTTGTGGCTTCCATGGACAAACAGTGGCAATCTGGGCCCATCTGAGCACCACCGGCAGTCAGACCCGTAGACTGATGACCGCAGAGGCAAAAAGGAACGAACAGGCCCCTAGGCACCTATCAGATCGATTGCTTTGGTTTCCAGGCATCTCTCCTCAGAGGCCCGGATTTCAATAACAGCATATGACTGTTTCTTGACTCACCCATTAGAACAAATCTCATCTACACATGGGAAACTTGCACGATGGAGCTGTGTGAAAGCCTCTCTTTAGGAGAACCCTTCAGGGCCGCAGTGCCACCGCTTCAGTCTAATGTCTCCACAGACACAAAATCATATTAGGACACATCCACCGGAGAGTGCATTTCAACTCAGCCTCCTCGGTTGCTCCCCCAGATCCAGCAGGTCTAACCTGTCTTGTTGCTTCTAGACAATTGGAATGCGAGGTGGGCTACCCAGCCATCCATCCTTAGAACCCTGCTCGGAATCATTGTCCTGGAGCCAACCAACAGGTCTCAATTGTCCTGTAGAAGAATCTTTGCAGTTGGGAGCTTCTCACAACTCCCATCGTGGGAAAACCCCCATGGCCTCGTGATCCACCTCCCCTTCAAGAGGGGCCATCAGGGACAGAATGTCCAACCTGAGCGATCGTTTGATCCTCGCCCTGAATTCAAATGCACGCGATCTCGATTCACGTCTGTAGATTGTGCCTGCCAATTCCTCACCCAGAAACCTAGGCCTAGCTTGGGTTCTCAGACTTCCGTCCTCAGACTACTGGCCCACAAGCCCTACAGATTGGCAATTCAGAACTACAATGCAGCACTCTGCATGCCCTCCAGAAGAAAAACATTGCCCTCTGGGGCTACCCAGTAACCCCAAATGAGGATCAACGGGGCAAGCCATTCGTCTGTACCCCAAATATATAACCTGACCTGGGCACTAATGCCCTTTCTGACACAGCCTGATCTTGGACCTCCTGGCCCCACCCAGAAAGCTGGCCGCACACTAAGCACATTGGACCCGCTATGGCCTTAGTTCGTCATCTCTTCTCAACCACGATTTTCAGGGCTCAGAACCTAGACCTTATCTCCAATCACGGCCGGGGTTTGAAAATGATGCAGAAATCAGAAGTCTTTTCCCATGGCAAGAAACCTTGTGGTTGGCATGTACTCCAAGGTTCAGTGTACTTGAAACCAGCGTGGCCCATGAGTCCCTGCCCATGCTTGCGGGCCACATTGGTCACAAACACACATTGTGACCCTCAGCCTGAGCCCAGTCCTCAGGTAAGGCCTCTCAGTGGCTGGATGGAGAGACAGCATATTGGGCTTGCCACACCCCTAGGCCCCAATTTTTAACCATAGTTCGGGTTGTGCCTTCATTCTTCCCCAGGGCTCTACCTTGGAATTCCTCTTTTGGTGGGACACCTGAGGTAACAAACCTGAAAGGAGTCCTCCCATCCCACAGATTGACGAAAAACAATTGGGATCGTTGCACGTCCAAAGAGAGCCAGATTCGTCCATGGCCCATGAGGCCTCCCCAACATTCTACGGCCATCGTTCATACAAAATCCAGAGATAAAAGCCTGAGCACACGATTCATACACGCTCATTCTTCATATCCTGAAGAGTTCTTCACATTAGAACTTACACGGCACTCGAATGCACCCAAAATATATAGTCTAACCTGGGCACTAAAGCACTGTCTGACAACCTGAGCCCGGATCTCGTGACCAACACCCAGACAGCTGACCGCACACTGAGCACATCAGATCCGCCATGGCCTTAGGTCATCATCTCTTCCCTACCTCAGTTTTCAGGCTTCAGAACCTAGACCTTATCTGCAATCATTGCCCAGGGGTGACTGTGATGCAGAAATCAGAACTCTTCCTTACCCATGGCAAGAAACCTTGTGGTTGGCATGTTGTCCAACATTCAGTGTAGGAGAAACCAGCATTCACCCTGAGGTCCCGCCCATTCTTGAG
>NW_026741874.1:0-1137 GCF_022355385.1 Mustela nigripes
TGCTGTTGATTTGTTTTGTTTTGTTTTTCAACCTCAGGTGTCCCCCCAAATGAGGGATTCCAGAGAAGAGCCCTGGGGAGGGGCGATTGGACAACGAGAAATCTGGTTAAAAATTGGGGCCTAGGGACATGTCAAGCCCATTATGACATCTAATGGTCCAGCCACTGAGAGGACGTACTAGAGGACAGGACTCACGCTGAGGGTCACAATGCGTGTTTATTCCCTCCTCGCTCTCAAGAATGGGCGGGGACTCAGGGTGAATGCTGGTTTCTCCTACACTGAACGTTGGACAACATGCCAACCACAAGGTTTCTTGCCATGGGTAAGGAAGAGTTCTGATTTCTGCATTACAGTCACCCCTGGGCAGTGATTGCAGATAAGGTCTAGGTTCTGAAGCCTGAAAACTGAGGTAGGGAAGAGATGATGACCTAAGGCCATGGCGGGTCTCATGTGCTCAGTGTGCGGTAAGCTGTCTGGGTGTTGGTCACGAGGTCCGGGCTCAGGTTGTCAGACAGTGCATTAGTGCCCAGGTTAGACTATATATTTTGGGTGCATTCGAATGCCATGTAAGTTCTAATGTGAAGAACTCTTCAGGATATGAAGAATGAGCGAGTCTGAATCGTGTGCTCAGGCTTCTATCTCTGGATTTTGTATTAGCGATGGCCGTGGAATGTTGGGGAGGCCTCATGGGCCATGGACGAATCTTCCTCTCTTTGGACATGGAACGATCCCAATTGTTTTTCGTCAATCTGTGGGATGGGAGGACTCCTTTCAGGTTTGTTACCTCAGGTGTCCCACCAAAAGAGGAATTCCAAAGTAGAGCCCTGGGGAAGAGTGAAGGGACAACCCGAACTACGGTTAAAAATTGGGCCCTAGGGGCATGGCAAGCCCAATATGCTGTCTCTCCATCCAGCCACTGAGAGACCTTACCTGAGGACTGGGCTCAGGCTGAGGGTCACAATGTGTGTTTGTGACCAATGTGTCCCGCAAGCATGGACAGGGACTCATGGGCAACACTGGTTTCAAGTACACTGAACCTTGGAGTACATGCCAACCACAAGGTTTCTTGCCATGGGGAAAGACTTCTGATTTCTGCATCATTTTCAAACCCCGGCCGTGATTGGAGATAAGGTCTAG
>NW_026741874.1:1237-4658 GCF_022355385.1 Mustela nigripes
AGCCCAATATGCTGTCTCTCCATCCAGCCGCTGAGAGACCTTACCTGAGGACTGGGCTCAGGCTGAGGGTCACAATGTGTGTTTGTGACCAATGTGTCCCGCAAGCATGGACAGGGACTCATGGGCAACACTGGTTTCAAGTACACTGAACCTTGGAGTACATGCCAACCACAAGGTTTCTTGCCATGGGGAAAGACTTCTGATTTCTGCATCATTTTCAAACCCCGGCCGTGATTGGAGATAAGGTCTAGGTTCTGAGGCCTGAAAATCGAGGTTGAGAAGAGATGACAAACTAAGGCCATAGCGGGTCCAATGTGCTCAGTGTGCGGCCTGCTGTCTGGGTGTGGCCAGTAGGTCCAAGTTCAGGCTGTGTCAGAAAGGGCATTAGTGCCCAGGTCAGCTTATATATTTGGGGTCCAGACGAATGGCTTGCCCCGTTGATCCTCATTTGGGGTTACTGGGTAGCCCCAGAGGGCAATGTTTTTCTTCTGGAGGGCAGGCAAAGTGCTGCATTGTAGTTCTGGATTGCCAATCTGTAGGGCTTGTGGGCCAGTAGACTGAGGACGGAAGTCTGAGAACCCAAGCTAGGCCTAGGTTTCTGGGTGAGGATATGGCAGGCACAATCTATAGACCTGAATCGAGATCTCGTGCATCTGAAGTGAGGGCGAGGATCAGACGATCGCTAGGTTGGACATACTGTCCCTGATGGCCCCTTCTTGAAGCGGGGGTGGATCATGAGGCCATGGGTGTTTTCCCACGATGGGAGTTGTGAGAAGCTCCCAACTGCAAATATTCTTCTGTAGGACAATTGAGACCTGTTGGATGGCTCCAGGACAACGATTCCGAGCAGGGTTCAAAGTCTTGATGGCTGGGTAGCCCACCTCGCATTCCAATTTTCTCCAAGCAACAAGACAGGTTAGATCTGCTGTATCTGTGGGAGCAACCGTGGACGCTGAGTTGAAATGGACTCTCCCGTGGATGTGTCCTAATATGATATTGTGTCTATGGAGACCTTGGAATGAAGAGATGGCACTGGGGACCTGAAGGGTTATCCTAAAGAGAGGCTTTCACACAGCTCTATCGTGCAAGTTTCCCATGTTTAGATGTGATTTGTTTTGATGGGTGAGTCAAGAAACAGCCATATGCTGTTATTGAAATCCAGGCCTCTGAGGAGAGTTGCCTGGAAACCAAAGCAATGGATCCGATAGGTGCCTAGGGGCCTGTTCGTTCCCTTTTACCTCTGGGGACATCAGTCTACGGGTCTGAGTGCCGGTAGGTGCTCAGATGGGCCCAGATGGCCCCTGTTTGTCCTGGGAAGCCACAAATATTCGGATGTCCTCAGGGACATTGGAGGTTTATCCTCTTAGTAGGGTTGTGGCCATTGGAATGGGCACATACAATTCCCTTGCAGAGGGCAAGCACAGTCGTCAGGTGTGTCTCCAGGGGCCTGACCCTTAGGGTGTGTAGGCCAGGGCTCTTTGGACAGTTTTCTGAAGACACAAACTCGGCTTATATTTCGGGTCATACGTATGGCAGGACTGATCTACAGACCATGAGGAGAACTCTTCGGGATATGAAAAAAGGGCGAGTGTAGGCTCTGGCTCAAGTTTTTGTCTCTGGATATCGTGTCACTCATGGTCGTGAAATTTCCGGGTGACTTCATGGGAAATGGACGAGTCTTACTCTCTGGGTGTTAGGCTCCGTCCAAAGAGTTTGGGGTCATTCTGTGGGATGGAAGAAGTCCGTTGTTCTGTTGTTGTTGATGTGTTTTGTTTTGTTTTTCAACCTCAGGTGTCCCACCAAATGAGGGATTCCAGAGTAGAGCCCTGGGGAGGAGCGACTGGACAACCAGAAATCTGGTTAAAAATTGGGGCCTAGGGACATGTCAAGCCCATTATGACATCTAATGGTCCAGCCACTGAGAGGACGTACTAGAGGACAGGACTCACGCTGAGGGTCACAATGCGTGTTTTTGCCCTCATCGCACTCAAGAATGGGCGGGACCTCAGGGGGAATGCTGGTTTCTCCTACACTGAACGTTGGACAAAATGCCAACCACAAGGTTTCTTGCCATGGGTAAGGAAGAGTTCTGATTTCTGCATCACAGTGACCCGTTGGCAGTGATTGGAGATAAGGTATAGGTTCTGAAGCCTGAAAACTGAGGTAGGGAAGAGATGATGACCTAAGGCCATGGCGTGTCTATGGGCTCAGTGTGCGGTCAGCTGTCTGGGTGTTGGTCACGAGGTCCAGGCTCAGGTTGTCAGACAGTGCATTAGTGACCAGGTTAGACTATATATTTTGGGTGCCTTAGAGTGCCGTGTAGGTTCTTTTCTGAAGAACTATTCAGGATATGAAGAATGAACGTGTCTGAGGCGCGTGCTCAGGCTTTTGTCTGGATTTTGTATCTGCGATGGCCGTGGAATGTTGGGGAGGCCTCATGGGCCATGGACGATTCTTGCTCTGTGGATTTGATCCCAATCCCAATTGTTTTTCCTCAATCTGTGGGATGGAATGACTTCTTTCAGATTTGTTACCTCTGGTGTCCCAGCAGAAGAGAAATTCCAAAGGAGAGCACTGGGGAAGTGAAGGGAGAACCCGAACTACGGTTAAAAATTGGGGCCTAGGTGCACGTCAAGCCCAATATGCTGTCTCTCCATCCAGCCACTGAGAGGCCTTGCCTGAGGACTGGGCTCAGGCTGAGGGGTCATAATGTGTGTTTGTGACCAATGTGGCCTGCAAGCATGGGCGGGACTCATGGGCCACACTGCTTTCAATTACACTGAACCTTGGACAACATGCCAACCACAAGATATCTTGCCATGGGGAATGAGTTCTGATGTCTGCATCATTTTCTAACCCGGGCCGTGATTGGAGATAAGGTCTAGGTTCTGAAGCCTGAAAACAGAAGTTGAGAAGAGATGACGATCTAAGGCCATGGTGGGTCCGAAGTGCTCAGTGTGCGGCCAGCTGTCTGGGTGGGGCCAAGAGGTCCAGGATCAGGCTGTGTCAGAAAGGCATTAGAGCCCAAGTCAGCCTATATATTTGGGGTACAGCCGAATGTCGTGCAGGTTGATCTTCATTTGGGGTTTCTGGGTAGCCCCAGAGGGCAATGTTTTTCTTCTGGAGGCCAGGCACAGTGATGCATTGTAATTCTGGATTGCGAAACTGGAGGGCTTGTGAGCCAGTAGTCTGAGGACGGAAGTCTGAGAACCCAAAGTTTCTGGGTGAGGATATGGCAGGCACAATCTACAGACGTGAATCGAGATCTCGTGCATCTGAATTCAGGGCGAGGATCAGATGATCGCTCAGGTTGGACATTCTGTCCCTGATGGCCCTTCCTTGAAGGGGTGTGGATCACGAGGCCATGGCAGTTTTCCCACGATGGGAGTTGTGAGAAGCTCCCAACTGCAAAGATTCTTCT
>NW_026741875.1:0-4656 GCF_022355385.1 Mustela nigripes
TATATGAAGGAGCAAGTAAAATACTAAAAGGGTGGCTACAACCCCAGGAAAAAATGCTTTAACCAAATCAGAAGAGATCCCAAAAGTATAAAAAGAAAATATATATATATATATATATATATATATATATATATATATATTCCACTATTTAAAAAACGTTAAAAAAGAAAAGGGTAAAAGTTAAAAAAAATTTTAGCAGAAGAAGAGAAAAAAATAAAAAAATAAAAATAAATTAACTGAAAGACTAAAAAATCACAGGGAGAAAGCCATGAGTTCCATGCTTTGCTTTCTCCTCCTCTGGAATTCTGCTGCTCTCCTTGGTATTGAAAACGCACTCCTTGTTAGGTGAACTTGGTCTTGGCTGAATTTCTTGTTGATCTTCTGGGGGAGGGGCCTAGTGTAGTGATTCTCAAGTGTCTTTGCCCCAGGCGGAATTGCACCGCCCTTACCAGGGGCCAGGGTGAGTAATCCGCTAGGCTTTGCTTTCAGGAGCTTTTGTTCCATGAGTGCTTTCCGTAGATTTCCGGAGGACGGGAATACAAATGGCGGCCTCCTGGTCTCTGGCCTGGAGTTGCCGAGAGCCCAGGGCCCCACTCCTCAGTGCACCCTCAGAGAACAGCGCCCAGTAACTCCCATCTGCCTGACCTCCGGCCGCGCTCCGAGCTCACCAAGCCTGCGACCGGTTCGAGGTAACTCCCAGCTGTGAGCTTACTGTCTCTGTATCCAGCTTTCCCATTCTGGTACCCACAAGCTCTGTGACACTCAGACACCCCTGATCCTTCTGTCACCCTGCGGGACCAGAGGCCACGCTACTCTGCATGGGCTTCCCTCAGCAGAACAGACTTTTAAAAGTCCTGATTTTGTGCTCCGTTGCTCTGCCGCTTGCCGGGAGCCAGCCCCTCCCCCTGGGGTCTATCTTCCCATCACTTTGGATTCACTTCTCCGCCAGTCCTACCTTTCAGAAAGTGGCTGTTTCTCTGTTTCTAGAATTGCTGTTCTTCTTCTCTTCGATCTGCCGATGGATTTGCAGGTGTTTGCAATCTTTAGATAAGCTATCTAGCTGATCTCCTGCTAGCTGAAGTAGTATCAGTCTGCTACTTCTCCGCCATCTTGACTCCTCCCTCAGGTATTCATCCTTTCTAATGGAGGCATAATACTCCATAGTGTATATGGACCACACCTTCCTATCCATTCATCTCTTGACTGGCATCTTGGTTCTTTCCACAGTTTGGCGACCGTGGCCATTGCTGCTATAAACATTGGGGCACAGATGGCCCTTCTTTTCACTACATCTTTATCTTTGTGATAAATACCCAGTAATGCAATTGCAGAAGACCCTACATTTTTATACGGAGTTTGGTATCAAAAATATTTTTACCCTTGTTCCTGATCCTCCTCCTGTGGGGAGCTTGCCAGTCCCGAGAATACAGAGATCATAACCTGAGCGGAAGACCGATGCTGAAAGGATTGAGCCCTCTGGGTGCCCCTCCCCGAATTATCCTTGAGCAGCACCACCAATGTGCTGACAGGTACATTCTTGATGTCTGTCTAGATGTGGACATCAGCTCAGTCTGAGTGTGGCCTCGCCAGAGCATGGAAGTGCAGAAAGAACAGCGTATTGCCAAGGTGAGCATGCCTGTCTTCACCCAAGGAACAAGCATTGTTTTCTTGGTTTCTTTCATCAAATTCAGGTGAAAATCAGATCATACATGTTGGCGAATTGAACATAATAAAAAATTCATTTTCTTAATATAAATTGCTTGTATATGGAAATAAAATGATGTTTCAACTGTATATGTGTCTGAATGTGTGTGTATGTGTAATTGTGTAATTACACATACACACACATTTGAGAGGACATATATATAATTTCCTTTTGGGGAGAGTGCTGAGTGGTTGTCTCTTATGAACTACCATCTGATTTGAGAGGACATTCACCAATGGCAACAGCAAACCTGGTTATAATTGCACTGGTGTACAAAAGAAAAAAGAAAGAAAATGGTGTAACTTTATCATTATTTAGAAAAGGTATTGATACTATTTGTTTTAAATTATAGAAATATTATCGTATAACCTCACTTTCTTAAAGCTAAGAAAGTAATTTTTTAATTTATTTTTTATTTATTTTCCGCATAATGGTATTCATTATTTTTGCACCACACCCAGTGCTCCATGCAATCTGTGCCCTCTATAATACCCACCACTTGGTACCCCAACCTCCCACCCCCCCACCCCTTCAAAACCCTCAGATCGTTTTTCAGAGTCCATAGTCTCTCATGGTTATTTCTTATTTAACTTTTAAATTTGGTAAACTTTTATGAGGTACCTATACAAGATACATAAAGCAGGGAGTGTTCTTGCTGAAAAGAACTTTCTATAGTTAGTAGATCATGTTTTCTTTTTAGACCAGCATTAGTCTACACTAGACTTTTCTAGCTTTATTATTACAATAGTTAAAATGGTTTGTGGTTCTGTGAACAAATGCATTTGCTAAACACTAAGTATGTACCTAATATGTATAGACAAATAAAGGTTGGTTGAACTTCACAAATGATACTTAAAAAAAAAAAAAGAAAGAAAGAATTGCGGTGGTGGCATTCTTTCCCTCAGCAACAGTTTCCCTGCTTGGATGAAGAATTTTGTAGGCACCATCCTGAGTGGCTGGGCAGACACATCTCCAAGGAAAAACAATTTCCTACAGGTGTCCTGTTTCCTTACCATGGGGGCCAAACACTGGGTTCCCTCTGGTTTCCTAATGTCACTGAGAAAATTAAAGATCATGAAGTCAGACAGTATACAACATGACCTGAGCCTCATGGTGCACTCCTTTCTGTACCTGCAGGTGCCGCCCAAAGAGGTGTATATTCTGGAATCAGTCTCTTGCTGTCTGGAGTGAGGGGCACCATCAGATCCTGGATTCCCACTGGAATGGGGATCAGAGGTGTGGTGAAACAATGGGTTTTCTATGTGGATAACCATGGTCATATCTTTGTAAGTGGCTGTTTAGTGTTCAGGTAGTGAGTTTGTGTATGTGGAGGTGGGCTGCATCTCTGTGTGAACAGACGAGGTGTGATTCTGAATAGGCATGTGGTTTTGTGTGTGTGTGTGTGTGTGTTTCCAGGATTTATGTCTCCCTAAATAGCACAGTTACTGGTGTGAACTTATCATTTAGGAAAAGACAAAGAAAATCCCGCCCCTTGCCTCATGGGTGTGTTGTGTGTCAGAACTGAAGGCATTGTAGTAAAATCTCACTTAATATCACCTAATATCCCTTTTTAATATCACTTAAAAATGTGTGCAGTCTATCATATGCCAAATAGATCTGGTTTCATCTGACAAAATCCCAAAACCATGGAGTAAAGTGTTCCCAGGGTCCTGAGAGGAAAATAACATTTTCAGAATTCCCTTGAGTCTGTCAGGAATGACTTCAGTTCATGATGGGTCTCACCTCTGAGCAGACAGCGGGAGCAATCATGACTAACGAGAAGGTGCCATAGGATATTCAGTTGGCATCAGAGAAAAGGGAGGCTGGAGAGGGTGCAAGGATGTAGTGCCTGTGTTTGGGGAGCCCAGCACCGAGATGAGGCCCTTCAACCGCAGATCTTGTGATCCTTTTCCCATCTCAATTTCTAGGGGAAACCCTACATTTCTACACTGAGTGGCATTAGTAATAGCTTTTTGCCTTGTTCTTGATCTTCCCTGAACGGGACACTCACCAAACCCAATCCCAGAGGCCATGTTCCATCAGACTCTTCAGATTAAAGGGATATTTTGCCAACGGCCCCTCCTCTGTTCCTACAACATTTTGATGAAAGGATCCTGAGAAAGAATCCTCTTCCTCTTAGAGGGAGAGCTGGGACAGGTGGACCTAAGGGCAGATGGTTGCCATATTCTTTTCTGAAGGGAATCTGAGAAGTGGGAGCCTGCAGGGTCTAGAAATCCTTTGTCTCTAGACCATGGACTCATAGTAGGGAGGCAGAGGCTTAACCCACTGAACCACCCAGGAACCCCAGATTGTTTTTTTTTATTTTTTTATTATATTAATTTAGCCACTGTAGAGTAGTACATCATTAGTTTTTGATGTAGTGCTCAATGATCTACTCTTTACTTATGACACCCAATCTCAGCATATGCCCTGCTCAATACCCATCACCCTGTTACCCCTTGCCCCTATACTCCTCCCCTCTGAAACCCTCAGGTTGGTTCTTGGGGTCCATAGTCTTTCATGGTTCATCTCCCTCTCTGATTTCTCGCCTTTCAGATTTCCCTCCCTTCCCCTATGGCACTCCATGCTATTGCTTATGTTCTACAGATGAGTGTAACCATACGATAATTGTCTTTCCCTGCTTGACTCTTCTTTCCTTAACATATTCCCCTTCAGCTCCATCCATGTCAGTGCAAATGGTGTGTATTCATTGTTTCTGATGGCTGAATAATATCCCATTGTATATATGGACAACATCTTCTTTGTTTTTCTTTTTAATTTTTTAAATTTCTTTTCAGTGTTAACAGTATTCATTGTTTTTGCACCACACCCAGTGCTCCATGCAATCCCTGCCCTCCTTAATACCCACCACCTGGCTCCCCCACCCACCCACCCCACGCACCTTCAAAACCCTCAGGTTGTTTTTCAGAGTCCATAGTCTCTCATGGTTC
>NW_026741876.1:0-4655 GCF_022355385.1 Mustela nigripes
ATCTCTGGATTTTGTATCAGCGATGGCCGTGGAATGTTGGGGAGGCCTCATGGGCCATGGACGAATCTTGTTCTATGTGGATTTGGCCCGATCCCAATTGTTTTTTGTCAATCTGTTTGATGCGAGTACTCCTTTCAGGTTTGTTACCTCAGGTGTCCCACCAAAAGAGGAATTCCAAAGCAGAGCCCTGGGGAAGAGTGAATGGAAAACCCGAACTATGGTTAAAAATTGAGGCCTAGGGGCATGGCAAGCCCAATATGCTGTCTCTCCATCCAGCCACTGAGAGGCCTTACCTGAGGACTGGGCTCAGGCTATGGGTCACAATGTATGTTTGTGACCCATGAGGACCGAAAGCATGGGCGGGGCCTCATGGGCCACACTGGTTTCATCCACACTGAACCTTGGACAACATGCCAACAACAAGGTTTCTTGCCATGGGGAAAGAGTTCTGATTTCTGCATCATTTTCAAACCCGGGCGGTGATTGATAAGGTCTAGGTTCTGAAGCGGAAAACCGAGGTTGAGAAGAGATGACGACCTACGGCCATGGCGGGTCCAATGTGCTCAGTGTGCGGCCTGCTGTCTGGGTGGGGCCAGGAGGTCCAGGCTCAGGCTGTGTCAGAAAGGGCATTAGTGCCCAGGTCAGCTTATATTTTTGGGGTACAGCCGAATGGTGTGCCCTGTTGATCCTCATTTGGGGTTTCTGAGTAGCCCCAGAGGGCAGTGTTTTTCTGCTGGAGGGCAGGCAGAGTGCTGCATTGTAGTTCTGGATTGCCAAACTGGAGGCCTTATGGGCCAGTACTCTGAGGACGGAAGTCTGAGAACCCAAGCTAGGCCTCGGTTTCTGGGTGAGGATATGGCAGGCACAGTCTACAGACCAGAATCGAGATCTCGTGCATCTGAAGTCAGGGTGAGAATCAGACGATCGCTCAGGTTAGACATTCTGTCCCTGATGGCCACTTCTTGAAAGGGGGGTGGATCACGAGGCCATGGGTGTTTTCCCACGATGGGAGTTGGGAGAAGCTCCCAACTGCAAAGATTCTTATGCAGGATAATTGAGACCTGTTGGTTGGCACCAGGACAACGATTCCGAGCAGGGTTCTAAGGATGGATGGCTGGGTAGCCCACCTCGCATTCCAATTGTCTCCAAAAAACAAGACAGGTTAGATCTGCTGGATCTGGGGGAGCAACCGAGGATTCTGAGTTGAAATGGACTCTCCCGTGAATGTGTCCTAATATGATTTTGTGTCTATGGAAACCTTGGAATGAAGCGGTGGCACTGGGGCCCTGAAGGGTTCTCCTAAAGACAGGTTTTCACATAGCTCCCTCCTGCAAGTTTCCCATGTGTAGATGAGATTTGTTCTGATGGGTGAGTCAAGAAAGACATATGCTGTTAATGAAATCCAGGCCTCTGAGGAGAGATGCCTGGAAACAAAAGCAATGGATCCGATAGGTGCCTAGGGGACTGATCGGTCCTTTTTACCTCTGGGGACATCAGTCTACGGGTCTGACTGCCGGTAGGTGCACAAATGGGCCCATATTGCCCCATTTGTCCTGGGAAGCCACAAATATTGGGATGGCCTCAGGGACTTTGGAGGTTTATCCTCTTAGTAGGGTTGTGGCCATTGGAATGGGCAGATCGAATTCCCTTGGTGAGGGCAATCACAGTCGTCAGGTTTGGCTCAAGGGGCCGGAGCCGGTAGGATGTGTAGCCCAGGGCTGTTTGGACAGTTGTCTGAAAACACAAACTCAGCTTATGTTTCGGGTCATAGGTATGGCAGGACTGATCTACAGACCATGAGGAGAACTCTTCGGGATATGAAAAAAGGGCGAGTGTGAGGCTCTGCTCAAGTTTTTGTCTCTGGATATCGTGTCATTTATGGTCGTGAAATTTCCGGGTGACCTCATGGGAAATGGATGAGTCTTACTCTCTGGGGGTTTGGCCCCGTCCAAAGAGTTTGTGGTCATACTGTGGGATGGAAGAAGTCCGTTGCTCTGTTGCTGTTGATTTGTTTTGTTTTGTTTTTCAACATCAGGTGTCCCACCAAATGAGGGATTCCAGAGTAGAGTCCTGGGCGCGGCGACTGGACAACCAGAAATATGGTTAAAAACTGGGGCCTAGGGACATGTCAAGCCCATTATGACATATAATGATCCATCCACTGAGAGGACGTACTAGAGGACAGGACTCACGCTGAGGGTCACAATGCGTGTTTATGCCCTCCTCGCACTCAAGAATGGCCGGGCCTCAGGTGAATGCTGATTTCTCCTACAATGAACGTTGGACAACATGCCGACCAGAAGATTTCTTGCCATGGGTAAAGAAGAGTTCTGATTTTTGCATCACAGTCACCCCTGGGCAGTGATTGGAGATAAGGTCTAGGTTCCGAAGCCTGAAAACTGAGGTAGGGAAGAGATGTTGACCTAAGGCCATGGCGGATCTGATGTGCTCAGTGTGCGGTCAGCTGTCTGGGTGTTGGTCACGACGTCCGGGCTCAGGTTGTCAGACAGTGCATTAGTGCCCAGGTTAGACTATATATTTTGGGTGCATTCGAGTGCCGTGTAGGTTCTTACCTGAAGAACTCTTCAGGATATGAAGAATGAGCGAGTCTTAGGCTCGTGCTCAGGCTTTTCTCTCTGGATTTTGTATCAGAAATGGCCGTGGAATGTTGGGGAGGCCTCATGGGCCATGGACGAATCTTGCTCTCTGTGGATTTGGCCCGATCCCAATTCTTTTTCGTCCATCTGTGGGATGGGAGGACTCCTTTCAGGTTTGTTACCTCAGGTGTCCCACCAAAAGAGGAATTCCAACGCAGAGCCCTGGTGAAGTGTGAAGGGACAACCCGAACTATGGTTAAAAATTGAGGCCTATTGGCATGGCAAGCCCAATATGCTGTATCTCCATCCAGCCACTGAGAGGCCTTATCTGAGTTCTGGGCTCAGGCTGAGGGTAACAATGTGTGTTTGTGACCAATGTGGCCCGCAAGCATGGGCGGGGCCTCATGGGCCACACTGGTTTCAAGTACACTGAAACTTGGACAACATGCCAACCACAAGGTTTCTTGCCATGGGGAAAGAGTACTGATTTCTGCATCATTTTCAAAACCAGGCCGTGATTGATGATAAGGTCTAGGTTCTGAAGCCTGAAATCCGAGGTTGAGAAGAGATGACGACCTACGGCCATGGCGGGTCCGATGTGCTCAGTGTGCGGCCAGCTGTCTGGGTGGGGCCAGGGGGTCCAGGATCAGTCTGTGTCAGAAAGGGCATTAGTGCCCAGGTCAGCCTATATATTTTGGGTACAGCCGAATGGCGTGCCCCGTTGATCCTCATTTGGGGTTTCTGGGTAGCCCCAGAGGGCAGTGTTTTTCTTCTGGAGGGCAGGCAGAGTGCTGCATTGTAGTTCTGGATTGCCACACTGGAGGGCTTGTGGTCCAGTAGTCTGAGGACGGAAGTCTGAGAACCCAAGCTAGGCCTCGGTTTCTGGGTGAGGATATGGCAGGCACAATCTACAGACCTGAACCGAGATCTCGTGCATTTGAAGTCAGGGCGAGGACAGACGATCTCTCAGGTTGGACATTCTTTCCCTGATGACCCGTTCTTGAAAGGGGGGTGGATCACGAGGCCATGGGGATTTTCCCACGATGGGAGTTGGGAGAAGCTCCCAACTGCAAAGATTCTTCTGCAGGACAATTGAGACCTGTTGGTTGGCTCCAGGACAACGTTTCCGAGCAGGGTTCTAAGGATGGATGGCTGGGTAGCCCACCTCGCATTCCAATTGTCTCCAAAAAACAAGACAGGTTAGATCTGCTGGATCTGGGGGAGCAACCGAGGAGGCTGAGTTGAAATGGACTCTTCCGTGGATGTGTCCTAATATGATTTTATGTCTATGGAGACCTTGGAATGAAGCGGTGGCACTGGGGCCCTGAAGGGTTCTCCTAAAGACAGGCTTTCACACAGCTCCCTCGTGCAAGTTTCGCATGTGTAGATGAGATTTGTTCTCATGGGTGAGTGAAGAAGGCATATGCTGTTATTGAAATCCAGGCCTCTGAAGAGAGATGCCTGGAAACCAAAGCAATGGATCCGATAGGTGCCTAGGGGACTGTTCGTGTCTTTTTACTTGGGGGACATCAGTCTACGGGTCTGAGTGACGTTAGGTGCTCAGAGGGGCCCAGATTGCCCCATTTGTCCTGGGAATCCACTAATATTGGGATGGACTCAGGGACTTTGGAGGTTGATCCTTTTAGTAGGGTTGTGGCCATTGGAATGGGCATATACAATTCCCTTGGAGAGGGCAATAACAGTCGTCAGGTTTGACTCCAGGGGCCGGAGCCTGTACGGTGTTTAGGCCAGGGCTGTTTGGACAGTTGTGTGAAAACACAAATCGGCTTATGTTTCGGGTCATAGGTATGGCAGGACTGATCTACAGACCATGAGGAGAAGTCTTCGGGTATGAAAAAAGGGCGAGTGTGAGGCTCTGCTCAAGTTTTTGTCTCTGGATATCGTGTCACTCATGGTCGAGAAATTTCCGGGTGAGTTCATGGGAAATGGATGAGTGTTACTCTCTGGGGGTTTGGCCCCGTCCAAAGAGTTTGGGGTCATTCTGTGGGACGGAAGTAGTCCGTTTTTCTGTTGCTGTTGATTTGTTTTGTTTTGTTT
>NW_026741877.1:0-4653 GCF_022355385.1 Mustela nigripes
ACACACGAAACAGGCAAACATATCAAAAAATGGGCAGAAGATATGAACAGACACTTCTCCAATCAAGACATACAAATGGCTATCAGACACATGAAAAAATGTTCATCATCAGTAGCCCTCAGGGAGATTCAAATTAAAACCACATTGAGATATCGCCTTACACCAGTTAGAATGGCCAAAATTAACAAAACAGGAAACAACATGTGTTGGAGAGGATGTGGAGAAAGGGGAACCCTCTTCCACTGCTGGTGGGAATGCAAGTTGGTACAGCCTCTTTGGAGAACAGTGTGGAGATTCCTCAAATAATTAAAAATAGAACTTCCCTATGACCCTGCAATTGCACTCCTGGGTATTTTACCCCAAAGATACAGATGTCGTGAAAAGAAGGGCCATCTGCACCCCAATGTTTATAGCAGCAATGGCCACGGTCACCAAACTATGGAAAGAACCAAGATGCCCTTCAACGGACGAATGGATAAGGAAGATGTGGTCCATATACACTATGGAGTATTATGCCTCCATCAGAAAGGATGAATACCCAACTTTTGTAGCAACATGGACGGGTCTGGAAGAGATTATGCTGAGTGAAATAAGTCAAGCAGAGAGAGTCAATTATCATATGGTTTCACTTATTTGTGGAGCATAACAAATATCATGGAGGACAAGGGGTGTTAGAGAGGAGAAGGGAGTCGGGGTAAATTGGAAGGGGAGGTGAATCATGAGAGACTATGGACTCTGGAAAACAATCTGAGGGGTTTGAAGTGGTGGGGTGTGGAAGGTTGGGGTACCAGGTGGTTGGTATTATAGAGGGCACGGATTGCATGGAACACTGGGTGTGGTGAAAAAATAATGAATACTGTTTTTCTGAAAATAAATAAATTGAAAAAATTTAAAAAAAAAAAAAGACTGATGGAAATGAGGAAAGCAACTCTGTCTGTAAAAAGTAGGAAATATGTAAAAGGAGAGAAAAATACCAGATGCCTGATCCTGTACTAATAAGAAAGGAAAAAACAGGCCCAGGTCCACTGTCTGAGCTAGATCCTTTCATAAAGAATGAAAGGGGAGAGCCGGTGGGGGGGAGGTGTCCAACATGTTTGAATCTGAAGAGTGCCTGACTGTGTGAATGTTTCTGTATGGCTCCACCACTTCCGCTACGGAGTCTGAGTGGGCTGCACCCTGAGTCTCGTGGGGCGTCATATGGCATAACGGTCATGTACTCCACGGAGTAGCCTGGTCCGGAGTTTATATGGACAGACCTTAGCTAAGACGATCCTAAGTTCCCATGAGGGACGCGAGCAGGACAGCATCTGAAAGATCTCCCTCCCTTTGTCTGCGACATCATTCATGATGGGAGGGAAACCCAGAAAACTCATATCTTAAGACTGCGTGCTTAAAAATTAAAAAAATGAAAGACACTGGTATAGAAAAGCTGGTTTTTCTCTCTGTTTAAAAAGGCAAAGTTTTCTTCAGTTAATTGAAATGTAAATGGTTTTCTCTTTGCCTGCCCAGAGTTGTAAATGAGATCTCTTTGGCTCATAAGGCTTCCTTGATATGTTAAGTTATTGATAAACCTTGGGTTGCATTTGGGTAAATGCTGTATTTATTCTAGAGGTTCTATACATTTCCTAAAATTTTAATGTTTTGATTTAAGGGTCATCACTTGATATTTAACTGTATCTGTTCTGAGTTTTTTCATTTGTAATTGTTTTAGTTCTCTTGTAAGATGAGTTCCGCCTTAAAGGAAATTCATATGGGAAGACTTTCAGGACAAATACAGGTCTTCGATATGTTAAAATCCTGGGAACTGAAATGGGTAAAGATTTACAGAAGTAAGGGCTACATTCAGACTAAACCAGAATTAGTAACATGGGACTAGATGAACTAAAATGTTGTAATGTTGTGTCTCTTAATGTTTTAAACATGACTGGTTCTGTAATGTTTGCTCCTCTAGACCAGGGAAACTTTTTCTTAAGTTACCTGTAACTTATAGAGATGTAAAGGTGTTCATTTGTAAACGAATTAAGGCATTCAACTTTTCTCTTTATCTGAACCCTCTGAAACCAAAAGGGCTCAATAAGTATTCTTCCTTGGCAATCAATCATTTGCATAAGTTCAATAAGAATCTGTTCTCCTTGTACCAGGACACCAATAGAAACACTGGTTATTTTACCAAGGCTTTGACAGGAATGTCATATTTGAAAAGACTCAGATATGACCAGCTTAAAGGAACTAAAGTTGACTTTGTAAAACCTGAAGCCATAAAGCCCTTTGGAACTGTTGGCCTGATCCCTTGCTTACAGAGTTCCCAGCAGCCTCACCAGGTGAGTGAAGAATGTCACTCCCTGGTAGGAGCAGGAGCCTTAAGATACTTTGGGTACCTCAGGGAGAGGATTTTGCCAAAGTCAGCAGGTATTGCAGGCATGCCTGATGGCAAGTACATGGCTTGGCTTCTGGCCCAGAGAGGCTACTAAAAGTTCAACCTAGAGATTCCTTATAAAAAGTTCCAGCAAAGCAGATTCTAAAAGATTTATATGATTACTCACTGTTCTTGCTGAGTTTATGTAAATAATTAGGCCAAGTCTGTTAAAACAGGACTTGTTTTTCAAACGAGTTAGCCCTGATTTGGCTATCTGGAAATGAGGGTTATTTTAGAGAGAAAAATTATGTTTTAATAACATGGATTTATGGATGTTAAATTCTAGATTAGATAGTTATTAAATGTTTGTTTACCTAAGCTAGACAGCTTAAGGTAAACTTCAGAGAAGTTGCACAATAACTCGTGTAGATGATCTTGCTTTTGCCAGTCAGCCCCAGATATAAGGAGGAGACCTCAGAAAATTGAAGGATTTGAAAGGAAGAATCTGACTGAATTAGTGGGAATAGTAGAAATAGCCGCTGAGGACTATGGGTCTTGCTTACAGGGGACAAGAGCTCTCTTACAGACTCTGCAGGGAAAAGGGTACTGGGTGTCAGCAATAAAAACACAGCTTTGTAAGAGCCACACCACTTACTTAGGCTTTGGTCTCCATGAGGGAGTTTCTTGGGACGTTGGGCTACAGCAGGCTGTGGATACCGTGGTTCGCGGAGCTGGCACGACCTCTCTACGAACTGACTAAGGGAGGACTCACTATGGTAGAGTGGACAGCTGAGGCAGAAGGAGCATTTCGGGAATTACAAACAGCCTTACTGAGTGCCCCAGCATTGGCCATCCCAGATGTTACCAAGCCCTTCCACTTGTATGTGGATGGAAAAGCAGGGGTGACTGAAGGAGTTTTGACTCAGACTCTGGGGCCTTGGCAAAGGCCAATAGCCTATCTTAGCAAGAAACTAGATCCAGTAGCAGTTGGGTTCCCCCTTGCCTCCTCTTAATTGCTTCCACAGCCCTCCTGGTCAAGGATGCAAGTATATTTACAGAAGTGGACTAAATTAAACTATAATGGAGATTGGGCTAAAACTAGGAGAAAATTAGTAAGCCAAATACATCTGGGCACTCATTTGGGGACACGCAAGTTTAAAGAGCTTATGGGCAAGCAATTCTAGGTTTCTAAATTGGAGAGTATGGCTCAAGATGTGGTTGATAGATGTGTTCAATGTCAGGCGGTAAATGCGGAAAGAACTAGAATGGGAAGAGGAAAAAGAGAAAGAGGTTGCTATAGCAGAAATGACTGCTCAGTCTGTACTCCAGTCACTGCAGGCACTATAGTCTGTCTTAAAGGAGCCCATACAGGATCCGGACTGCCCACATTGGGACAGAATCAGAGGCGGAGCAACATCCTCACCAACCCAGGGACTTTGTTTGGATGCGCTGCTGCCAAGTGGGAGGCTTGGAGCCTCCCTGGAAGGGACCGTTTACTGTCATCCTGACCACCCCCATGGCAATAAAAGTAGAAGGCATCCGGGCCTGGATTCACGCAGGTCATGTCAAACGAGCCGAGGATGAGAACGCCCCCCAGAGGTGGATGCTGCTGCCAATGAACCCTGCCAATCATGGACTAAAACTAAGACTCAAAAAACAATGAGTTCATTAAATTCATTGTTGGCTCTGTTGTTAAGATATAGGCGGGAGGTATAAGCAATTGTGAATAAAAAGGGGGGGCTTAACTTACTGTTTCTGATAAAAGGAGGAGGGGGGCTCTGCAAACCTTAGGAGAGAAATACTGTTTCTGGGTAAATCACACTGGAGTCACTAAAACAGTCTAGCAGCTGCTAAAAGGAGGGTATAGAACAGGCTAAAAAGTCAAAGATTTAACTAGTCTCCAAAGAAAAGGGGGGAATGTAAGGACCTATTTAGAAACTGTCCCTGCTCCCCTTCCCCCAGGGGATTTACTTGGAGACAAGTCCCAGAAACCAGCTTCAGGTAACAAAGCCCAGATACAAAGGTGGGTCAGGCCAGGTGGAGACATCCAATCAGTGGGGGAATGCATACTCTCTCCTTGGTTACCAAGGAGTATGGGTGAAAGACCCCCCCATCGTTAACTAATTAACTGCTCTTTTGTTGTGTAAGAGTACCCCTCCTCCCCTTGCAGTGAAAAGACCCTTCCCCCAGGGTTGAATTCAATGTAACTGCTCTTTTGCCTTTCTGTAACTGCTTGGCTTTTAGGACATGACACTTGTCTCCTGTTTGAACAAGATACCTTCTCCTAATAGCCGAGC
>NW_026741878.1:0-4649 GCF_022355385.1 Mustela nigripes
GGGGGCTTAAGTGGGTAGGAGAAGAATCAATGAAACAAGATGGAATTGGGAGGGAGACAAACCATAAGTGACTCTTAATCTCACAAAACAAACTGAGGTTTGCTGGTGGGAGGGGAGTTGGGAGAAGGGGGTGGGATTATGGACATTGGGGAGGGTATGTGCTTTGGTGAGTGCTGTGAAGTGTGTAAACCTGGCGATTCACAGACCTGTACCCCTGGGGATAAAAATATATGTTTATACAAAATTAAAAATAAAAAAATTTAAAAAAAGGCATGCAGGCAGAAATCATGGAAGAATGTTAATAGGCATGTTTGTTGAAGAACACTGCTCCACAGATGTCTGTCTCCAGACAAAGCCAGACCCAAGATCACTGGTGGCATCACTTACTGCTAAAACATCCTGGAATCAAAGGCGCAATGGATAGATAGCTGGCCCAGACCATCTAGTAAGACCTAGTTAAGATATCTGGTCGAGTTCAATGTCGGGATTGCCCAGCGAAATAAGTGCGAATCTAGTACAGATGCTATTCCTGCTTTTAGTAACAAGAACTCAGAAAAGAGGATCTTACCTAAGGCAACCCAAAGATCCATTGAGTATGGCTAATCAAGCCTACATTTTGTTTACTACCTCATAGTAATTTTGAATTAGTGTGTGTATACATGTGTACTGATGAAATTTTGTGTTTAAGAAACCTGTAAAAATAGGAATTTTGCCTCTTTGCCTGTTTGTCTTAGGTTTCAAAATTTTGAGGTCTCACATTATATATAACCTTTAAATGGTTATATCAGACCTAGTTTGTGTGCCTCCTTAGATCCTCATTTCTCTCCATCCACCAGGTCCTTAGTTATCTGCTCAGTGGAAAGCCCCTCATCTCCTTCTACCTCTGGCAGTCTCAGTCCTTCTTCCAACCCCTCAGTGAGGGCCAGCCTCTGCCATGGCGGGAGCTGCATCAATTTGGCATTCATCCACTAGACCTTGGGATGCCTGGCCCTCTCACCACTTGTGACTCATGTGAAGCACCCACATTGTCATATGGGACCTGGATTTTCTTGTGGCTGGTCTAATGGGTAAACACCTTAGAAGTGTGAGGGAAAATATAAGTAAACAAAAATATAAATTCATCTCTCTTTCTTCCTCTGCTGGACTCTTCTGAGGTGGGGTAGTTTTGTAAGGTCTGTCTGAAAGTCATGCCACATGACCAAGCAACTGGCCCTAATTTCTTGTGAAGCTGTTGCTCTATCAGGGATACCCTGCTGGTTCTTCCCCTTTAATCTTGTTGTCCTGGGACTGCCCTTTCCCATAAAGCCTTGGCATGTAAATTTTGCCACAAGCTATGTTTTCTAGGGGAAGTGATTGAAGCAAGAGTGGGCCTATAAAGATGACTCTCAAGATTGATTTTTAAGTAGCATTGCTTACCTGGATGACATGGTACTTTCCGTGGAAAAACCAAAAGACTCTACTTCAAAATTGCTAGGACTCATACAGGAATTCAGCAAAGTGGCAGGATATAAAACTAATGCTCAGAAATCCATTGCATTTCTATACACTAACAATGAGACAGACAAAAGGAATTAAGGAATCAATCCCATTTACAATTGTACCAAAAACCGTAAGACACCTAGGAGTAAACTTAACCAAAGAGGTAAAAGATCTGTATCCTAAAAACTACAGAACATTTATGAGAGAAATTGAAGAAGACACAAAGAAATGGAAAAGCATCCCATGCTAATGGATTGGAGAATAAATCTTGTTAAAATGTCTATGCTACTTTAAAAAAAAAATGTCTATGCTACATGGAGCAATCCACACATTCAGTGAAATCCCTATCAAAATACCATCAACATTTTTGATGATCTTGATGATCTTTTGATGATCTTGCTCCCTCCATGGAACAATGCTGTTGCTGGAACAAATAGTCCTCAAATTTGTTTGGAACCAAAAAAGACCTTGAATAGCCAGAGGAATGTAGAAAAAGAAAACCAAAGCTGTAGGTATCACAATGCCAGACTTCAAGCTCTATTACAAAGCTGTAATCATCAAGACAGTTTGGTACTGGCATAAAACAGACACATAGCTCAGTGGAACAGAATAGAGAACCCAGAAATGGACCCTCAACTCCCTAGTCAACTAATTTTCAACCAATGGAAAAGGACACTCTCTTCAACAAATGGCATTGGGAAAGTTGACAGCTACATGCAGAAGAATGAAACCGGACCATTTTCTTACACCATACATGAAGATAAACTCAAAATGGATGAAAGACCTAACTGTGAGACAGGAATCCATCAAAATCCTGGAGGAGAACATGGGCAGCAACCTCTTCAACTTTGACCACAGCTAACTTCTTGCTAGACACGTCTTCAAAGCCAAGGGAAACAAAACAAAAAACAAACTATTAGGACTTTATCAAGATAAAAGATTCTGAACAGCAAAGGAAACACTCAATAAAACTAAATGACAACCTATGGAATGGGAGAAGATATTTGCAAATGACATGTCAGATATAGGACTAGTATCCAAGATCTATAAAGAATTTATCAAACTCAACACCCCAAAACCAAATAATTCAGTCACTAAATGAGAAGAAGTCATGAACAGACATTTCTCCAAAGAGGACACACATTCATACACACATTGGAATATTATCAGCCATCAGAAAGGATGAATATTTACCATGTACACTGATGTGGTTGGAACTGGAGCCCATCATGCTAAGTGTAATAAGTCAATCAGAAAAAGACAATTACCATAGCTTTCACTCCTATGTGTAATATACAAAACAGCACAGAGGGTCATAGGGGAAGGGAGGGATAATGAAATGGAAAGAAATCAGAGAGGGAGACAAACTATGAGAGAGTCTTAACTATAGGAAACAAACAGGTTTTCTGGAGGGGTAGTGGTGGGGGATGAGGTAAATGGGTGAGGGGCATTAAGGAAGACTTGTGATGAGCACTGGAATTAATATGCATGCAACTGATCAATTATCGAACTCTACATCTGAAACTAAAGGTGCACTGTATGTTGGCTAATTGAATTTAAATTAAAAAAAAAAAAAAAACCTATCAGTGCTAAGAGACAAAAACAAAACAAAACAAAACAAAAACCAAAAAAAAAACATTGCCTCCATGCCTGTCTGAAATCCATATGAGCTCCATTGCTGGCAGTAAGTAGACTGTTAATAACCCTGGCATGCAACATCATTCTGAATTAGATTTTTTTTTTAAAAGATTTTATTTGTTTATTTGACAGACAGAGATCACAAGTAGGCAGAGAGGCAGGCAGAGAGAGAGAGAGAGAGGGAAGCAGGCTCCCTGCCGAGCAGAGAGCCTGATGTGGGGCTCGATCCCAGGATCCTGAGATCATGACCTGAGCCGAAGGCAGCAGCTTAACCCACTGAGCCACCCAGGCGCCCCCTGAATTAGATTTTTATTGCTGTTGTGACAAATTACCATAATCTTAGTGGCTTAACACAACACAAGCATATTGATTTCTTGAATTCTGTTAGGTTAGAAGTCCAACACGGGTCTTGCTGGGCTAAAAATCAAGGAGTCAGTAGGTCTATGTTCCTTCTGGAGGGTCTAGGAAGAATCCATTTCCTTCCCTTTTCCAGTTTCTAGAAGCTACCTGAATTCCTTGGCTTGTGGACCCTTCCTCTATATTCAAAGGCCAGTCACAAAGCATCCCCCTGACCCTTCTCCCATCATCACATCGCTTTAACCCAGATAGGAAAAGTGTTTTTAAGGAGTCATGAGATCAAGATTGGATCCACCTGATAATCCAGGATAATCTCCCCATGTCAATATACTTAATTCTGATCACAGCTGTGATCTCTTTTATTAATATGTAAAATAACATTCACTGTTTCTAGGATTGGGATATAGACATCTTTGCGGGGGGCATTATTCTGTTTAATACACATCTCAGTTACTAAAATTTTCAATTGTGGTTTATTGAGAGGTGCAGTTAGAAGTTGTATTCCTGATGCACTTGGTTGTTAAGGGAGAAAGAAGATTTATAAGGATTGTGGCATGGGATATCTTCTTTTGATGGCATTGGTTTGTAAACAGAATCACAGACACATTTAAGTCATGTTCTGCAAGCCTGTGTGTTCCTACAGCTGCTTTAAAAGACTATTTCTTATGGCTACTGTAAGGACTGTGCTGAAAATAAACCTCTGAATTTAATTTTAAGGGTGGCGGTAGTATAAGACCTCAACAGGTCTGCCTATGTTAATGTTAGGACCTTGATAGGAAAAGATGGGGGATTTTGAGGCAAGCAATAGGTAATCTTAAATTCCCAATTGTTCTGGATTCTTATTTGGCAGTAGCAACTCCTTCTCCCTTTCCAAAGGAAATCCCCTGCTCCCTCAATAGCCTGGGTACCATGTAAAGGCTCAGGTGAGGTAGATAGCTTCCTTGTTCTTCTTCTTTTTTTTTTTTTTAAATTTTTTTTAAAAGATTTTATTTATTCATTTGACAGGCAAAGATCACAAGTAGGCAGAGAAGCAGGCAGAGAGAGAGAGAGAGGAGGAAGCAGGCTCCCTGATGAGCAGAGAGCCCGACGCGGAGCTTGATCCCAGGACCTTGGGACCATGACCTGAGCCGAAGGCAGAGGCTTTAACCCACTGAGCCACCCAGGTGCCCCTTCCT
>NW_026741879.1:0-4647 GCF_022355385.1 Mustela nigripes
TACCATATTTACTAAAACAAATCAGATCATATTTACCACACCCCTTTACTTCTGCAACCTTAACGCCTTTGAGGTGGGGTTAAAGGTTGGGGTTAAAGGTGGGGTTAAAGCGTATCTTTTGTCCCATGTTCATTGTGCCATTATTCACCAAAGCTAAGATATGAAAACAATCTGAATGTCTATCAGAGGATGGATGGATAAAGAAATATCACATGTGCATGCACACACACACTCACACACACACATACACACACGGAATTATAATTCAGCCATACAAAGGAGGTAACCCTACTATTTGGAAGAAACAAGATCGATGGACCTTGAGGGCATTAAGCTATGTAAGCTAAGTGAGATAGGGAAAGACAAATACTGTATGTTCTCACTTATGTGTAGAGTCTAAAAGAGCCAAACTCATGGAAACAGAGAATGGACTGATGGTGGTCAGGGCCTGGGAAGCTGGGGGAAGTAGTGAGTTGTTGGCTAAAGGGCACAAATTTCCAGTTATAAGACAAATAATGGGATACAGTGTGCAGCATGGTGACTGTAGTTAACAATATCGTATTATATACTTGAAAGTTGCAGACAGTAGATTTCTTTTTTTTTTAGATTTTTTTCTTATTTTTTATTTATTTTCAGTATAACAGTATTCATTATTTTTTTACCATACCCAGTGCTCCATGCAATCTGTACCCTCTATAATACCCACCACCTGGTACCCCAACCTCCCACCCCCCTGCCACTTCAAACCTCCCAGATTGTTTTTTAGAGTCCATAGTCTCTCATGGTTCACCTCCCCTTCCAATTTCCCCCTTTTTTGTTTATTTATTTGACAGAGCTCACAAGGAGGCAGAGAGAGGCAGGCAGAGAGAGAAAGGAAGAAGCGGGTTCCCTGCTGAGCAGAGAGCTTGATGTGGGACGTGATCCCAGGACCCTGAGACCATGACCTGAGCTGAAAGCAGAGGCTTTAACCCACTGTGCCATCCATCCAGGTGCCCCAAGAGTAGATTTCAAATGTCTTTATCACACACACATACACACACACACAAGGTAATTATGTGACATGAAGGCTATGTTAACTCACCTTAACACGGTAATCATTTCAGAATATATTCACATTGCATACCTTACACAATGTTAAATATCAATTATATCTCAGTAAAACCAGAAATAAAGGAAATTGCAAGAACAACAGATTTCTGCTGACAACAGACGTGACAAAATATGGTATATGCATGTTAATAATTTTGGAGGGGAGAATTAAGACATTATTACACCAGAAGAAATAATTAAATCAACTGGGTTATCCAATCAACTAGGAAGTAAAATAGATGCCAAAATGAGGAAAGAGAACTAATAGTAGAAAATAATTTATAAATCATAAAATTGACAAATATATCCTAGTTTGTCCTTTGAAAAGTTAAAAAGTGAAATAAATTGTTGGAAAATTTAATAAAGTAATACAGAATACAAAAATATGCAATCTTAGAAATAAGAAATGGAAAATAACCTTAGAAATAGAATTTTAAAATGTAAATTATAAGGGAATATAATTACATTAATAAATGTGTGATATGTTAAGCGAAATATGTTGTTTTCTGCTAATATGTAAGGTTCACTTTGATTTAATAAAAGATGAAATACAGGTCACCTGTGTAGCGTGGTATGCTAAATCTCCCACTCTTGCTTTCCACTCAGGTTGTGAAATCAGGGTCATGGGATGGAGTCTGTCATTAGGTTGCACTGCGTGTGGAACCTGTTTGGGATTCTCTCCCACCATGTCTGTCTTGCCCTTCCCCTCTGCTTGCTTTCTTACTTGCTTGCTCTCACTCCCTCTCTCTCAGAGAAAAACAAACTCACAGCAAACCAAGAAAAAATATGGGTGTGTTAGAGTAATTTTATAAAAAATTTAAAATAAGGGCTATTGCCTGATATAGTTTAATGGCTGTAGTAATTCAGTCCTTCAAAAATGGATAAATCTTGTGATTCAGAACAAAAAGAGAAAAGGTGCAATGTTTTCCAATTACCTTTATGACAATTACATATACCTGTTTTCAAAAGTTGCAAATATAACACACACAAAAGACCCCAAAGATCAATCTTCTTTGGGAACACTAGTCCAAAAATGTCAAGTAAATTGAGATCTTTGTTAATCTAAAATTATCTGTAGGGCCAAGTAGAATTTATTCTAGGAATGCAAAATGCAAGCATGATTTGTAATTTCAAAATAATCAAATATAATTAATCTCATCAAAATTCAATTTAGAAAAATATGCTAATTTCAGTAGATCGCAAAATATTTCATGAATTCAACATTTACTCTTATTCAGTAAAAAATCTAAACTAGCAAGTTTTACTAACTCATAAATAGACTACTTTCTTAATGTAACCTGAAATTTATGTAAAGCAAGAGCCAATTTTGAGCTTAATCATATAGTATTAGAGTGATGGTTCTAGATGTATGCTGTACAATACTGTACTTGTAGTTAATAATACTACATTGTGTACTTAAAAATTTATGATGTATATCTCATCTTAACTGTTCTTACCACAATAAAAATTTTTTTATAGCGTGGGGAAAAAAAGGAAAAGTAGCAATAAATATAAACATACATTTGAAATCAGAATGGTTACAAAACATGGAAAAAATGTAAGGAGTTTGCAGAAAGTAAATGGAAATGAAAAACAAGGTTTTTAGACAGAGAGACAAATACCATATGATTCCAATCATAAATAGAATCTAAAGAAGAGAATAAACAACCAAAGAAAGCAGAATCAGAAGTATAAAATCAGAGACAAACTGATGTTGCCAGGTAGAGGGGGATGGGGTGTTGGGCAAAATGGATGAAGAGGAGAGGGAGCTACAGGCTTCCACTTAGGGAACCAGTAAGATATGGTAATAAAAGGCAGAGCATGAGGAATACAGTGGAATGATAATGAAATAGCAATGTAATGGGACAGATGGTAGCTATACTTGTGGTGAATATAGCATAATGTATAAACCTGTCACATCACAAAGTTATACACCCAGAACTAATATAACATTTTGTGTCAACCATACTCAATCATAAAAAAAGTAAGACTTTTAAAAATTGTAGTACTCATTTATGTTAAAAGTGAAGGGAAATAAACATGATAAGTGAAAGTAACACATAGATTTCACAAAATACATCAAAGATAAGCAATCTACAATTTTAGATTAAGTTTGAGTACAAATTGCATTTACCAGTATGTTCCTCTCAACTTTGTTTATGACAATGTAGTAACAAACAAGGAACAGAAAGAATAAAGATAGAAAATAGTTACTTCGTCAGAAAGGATGAATACTCAACCTTTGTAGTAACATGGATGGAGCTGGAAGAGATTATGCTGAGTGAAATAAGTCAAGCAGAGAGAGTCAATTATCTTATGGTTTCACTTATTTGTGGAGCATAACAAATAGCATGGAAGACAAGGGGAGTTAGAGAGGAGAAGGGAGTTGAGGGAAATTGGGAGGGTAGGTGAACCATGAGAGACTATGGACTCTGAAAACCAATCTGAGGGTTTTGAAGGGGCTGGAGGTGGGAGGTTGGGGAAACCAAGTAGTGGGTATTGTAGAGGGCACAGATTGCATGGAGCACTGGGTGTGGTGCAAAAACAATGAATACTGTTATGCTGAAAATAAATTTAAAAAATTAAAAACCAAAAACCAAAAACCAAACAAACTAAAGATAGAAAGTAGTTAAACTGTTATATCTCTGCTATAGAATTCGGGAGGGATTTACAATTATATTATAGAAGAACACTTAATGAACTTAATGACATGAGAAGGAAACAATATATTTAGCTAAGTGGATGATATGTTACAAAATAGTATGTTCAAAGGGAAGACATTTGTTTTAAAATATTAACATATATCCATACATGGAAAAACTGCAGTTTTATTCATTTAAATGCCACAATCGTAGTGGTATGAATATGTGTTTTAAATTTCTTCTTTGTGTTTCATATATTCTACATTATTCATCTTGACAATGTATTACTTTGTATTGAGATAAACATATATATTACAAAGAATACAATACTTTTGTAACTCATAACAACTCTTTCTTTAGGATTTTTTTTTTTAAGTACACTCTGCTCAACATAGGGTTTGAACTCATGACCTAAGATCAAGAGCCCCATGCTCTTCCAACTGAGCCACCCACATGCCCCTGTAACTCAAAACACCTCTTAAATTTTTAAATGCAAATGGTAAACTTGGAATTGTACTTGTAGTTACTCAACAAACAATTAAAAGCGTCTAATGATTTGTAAGGGGGTCGTACACCTCATTAAGGAAAAACAATACCTCTGCCAACAAAAGCTAGGGGTCACAAAGATTCAGATTGCCAAAACTGGCAATAAAGAAAAGCATATAAAATTAGCAAAATAAGCAAAAATTGAGCAAATCTATAAATAACACAGAAGTTCAACTTTTCTCATCAAACTTAGAAAGTGAAAACAATCACAAGGCTCGGTGCTAATGAGAGGGATGGTATAGATTTTGACTGAAAATCAACATAATTTTTTGAAAAGGAGTTGAGAAAATCTGTAGGAAGTCCCTTAAAGTTTCTTGCATTTTCTTCAAATTTCCTCAGAGTTTCTAATCTAGGTCAATTATTAGAGCCA
>NW_026741880.1:0-4640 GCF_022355385.1 Mustela nigripes
AAGGGGGTGGGGTTATGGACATTGGGGAGGGTATGTGCTTTGGTGAGTGCTGTGAAGTGTGTAAACCTGGCGATTCACAGACCTGTACCCCTGGGGATAAAAATATATGTTTATAAAAAATAAAAAATTAAAAAAAAAACACTGTATAAATACTTGTGTGTTCTCATTGATCTTCTTGGCCTTTTTCAACTCTGTCAAAATTGTTACTGCTTCCTGTAGTTGTAGTTTCATTGTCTAAAAGGAATTTTACAATAGATCATATCATTGCTTTCCTATTTAAATGTTTGTAAGATTGACCCTTAAAGAGTTTTGGACCCAGTTTACTTTTGTGGAAATTATAGGTTATAGATCCAATATCTTTTTGGATATCCGATATCTTTTATATATTCTTTTTGATAGGCATTGAGTTGACCTCTAAGACATTAAGCCTTTCAATCATTCCCCTTCTTATTTTTGTCCTCTGATAATCTCCTACTTTGTTCTCTTTTCTTTCTGAAATTAAACTGTATCCTGAGATTAGTTCTTTATTCACATAAAGTAATAATCATGTTGCTAAATATCCTAATCAAACTATTGGGCTTAGATTGATATAATTAGCATTAGATAGGCATCTGTTAAGAATGAATATTTTCAGGGGCACCTGGGTGGCTCAGTTGGTTAACCATCTGACTCTTGGTTTTGGCTCAGGTCATAATTTCATGCTTTGTGATTAAATTAGGCTTCCTGATTAGAGCATGAAATGTAGTGAGATCTCCAGGTGATTTATACTTAATGCTAAAGTTTAAAAATTACTTCCCTAACTAAATCAATTCTTATATAATATCTAAATGTATAATTTATAAGCTTAGTAATTTTATTTTATTTAAATTTATAATAATTTCATTCAGGTTTTTCCTCTATCTCAGCCAATTGGTAGTTACCAATTACGCCAGTTTTTTAAGTCATTTCTCTTACTCTGAAGAAGGAAGAAAAGAATGGGATAGAGAGATTAGTTATTTCCTTCCTACACTCCAGGAGTTAGGAGAAAAATGATTTTGAAGGGCACCAACTTTGATATTGGATGAATAAGGAACTATAAAATCTCTGGTAGGGATTAAAAAAAAAGAAAACAATATTTAAAAAAAGAAAGAAAAAAATAAAATCTGTAGTAGATGAAGTTGTAATGAAGAGAAAGTATATTATGCTAAATGAAATAAGTTGTCAGAGAAAGACAAATACTATATGATTTTATTCATGTGCAATTTAAGAAACAAAACTGATGAACACAGGGGAAAGGGAGGAAAAAATAATATAATAACAGAGAGGATGGCAAACCGTAAGAGACTTAACTCTAGGGATACAAACTGAGGGTTGCTGGAGGGGAGGTGTGTGGGGAATGGGGTAATTCGATGATGGGTATTAAGGAGGGTAACTTGATGTAATGAGTACAAGGTGTTACATGCAACTGATATATCACTAAACTCTACACTTAAAACTAATGATACAGTGTATGTTCACTAATAAATATAAATATTATATTTATATATTATGTAACTATTATAGATATGTATCTATATAAATTATATACAGATATTATATGTAATTTAATATATAAATATTATATAAATCTAAGGTATTAAGAAAAAATTCTGTTTGGGTCTTGTTCAAAGTTCTGAGAGAGTCTACACAAGTCAATTTGGGGAGAATTGCCATCTCTGTTTTGTGTACTCTAAGTAATTAAATGTAAAATGGTACATCTCATTTATTTAGGAGGTCTTCAGTGCTTTGCAGGATAGATTATAGTTTTATATATACAGTTCTTGTACACATTTTATACATATGTTACAAATAACTTTTACAGTCATTTTTGTATTATAAACCATAATCTTTTCATTATAATTTCTCAGTGATTATTGTTGAAGTTTGAAATTGAAATGATTTTACCATATTGATTTTGTATTTTAAGCTGTTATGATTAATGAATTTATTTCTCCCAGTTTTGTGTTTTCTACTTGTCCTACCCTGTGTTTCTTCTGTACTGTTTTGTCCTCCTTTGTGTTGATTGCCTTTGTTAATTCTATTTACTTTACTAACCTCATATTTTACATTCTTATTCTTTAATAGCTACCCTAAGAAATTTTTTTAAAAGATTTTATTTATTTATTTGACAGAGAGAGATCACAAGTAGGCAGAGAGGCAGGCAGAGAGAGAGAGAGAGAGAGGAGGAAACAGGCTCCCCGCTGAGCAGAGAGCCCGATGCGGGACTCGATCCCAGGACCCTGAGATCATGACCCGAGCAGAAGGCAGCGGCTTAACCCACTGAGCCACCCAGGCGCCCCTACCCTAAGAATTTTAAAGGATATACCTAAGGTTTTAATATCTAAACTTAATAATCTTATCTCCCAATTGAAGATTTCAGAGATCTTAGAACACTTTTATTCCAGAATCCTTTGCCTGCTTACATGCTGTATCGTTGTCATTTATCTCCAACTTTGTTTTTTCTCTGAAGGTATTTTATGTTTTATGTTATATATAGACATCAATGTATATATTTGTCTATATAGGAATAGACTGGATGTTTGTATTTCTCCAAAATTTATATGTTGAGTACTAACCCCCAGGGTAGTAGTATTAGGAGGTGGGGCATATAAGAAGTGACTGGATCATTAGAGTGGAAAGCTTATAATGGGATTGATGCCCCTTTTAAGTAGAGATGCAGAAAGCTTGTTTCCTGTCTCTATATCCTTTGTCATGTGAAAATACAATGAAAAGATAACCATCTGTATACCAGGAAGTAGACCCTCTGCAGACACCAGGTCCAGTAACACCTTGATCTTGAATTTTCCAACCTCCAGAACTGAGAAATAAATGTTTGCTGTTTAAGCCACACATGCCACGGTGATTTTTTATAGTAGACTGAGCTGAGACACATTAACCATTTTCTCAAGTGTCCTTTCTTCTTATGGAACAGACCTTCCCTCTAAGAATCTCTTTTCTCTTCCCAGAAATTTTAAGTTGTCTTTTAATGAGGATTTCCTAGTGGAACACATTTTTTGTTGTTGTTGAAAATATCCCCCCCCCAATGGGAATATTGAGTCTTATTTATATTGAATATAAAATTTGAAGTTGACAGATTATTTCTCTCAGCACATTGAAGATGGCATTCTACTGATATTTAGCTTCCTTGTTACTAAGAAGTAATTTCTCCTTGCGGAGGCTGAGTGGCTCATTCAGTCAAGCATCCAACTCATCTGACTTGTGATTTCAGCTCAGGTCGTTATCTCATGGGTCATGGGATGGAGCCCTTCTCTCTCTCTCCCTCCCCCTCTGACCCTGCCCCCACTCAGGTGTGCACACTTTCTCTCAAATAAATATTTTTAAAAACAACTTAAATGAAAGCAATTTCTCCTTATTTATAGCTATATTTTATATCTTATCTTTATGCAGATTTATTTTTATCTTTCTACCTTTATATAACTGGTCTTCTTAGTTCTGAGATTTGGAAGAATCCTCAACCATTATTTCAATATCGGCTCTGCTCTGTTGTTTTCATTCTGTTCTCTCATTTCTGTCTATAACTGTTTCCAGTTCGTAATCACTGACAAAGATTCTCTCCTTGACCAAACTCTAGTCAGGCTCCTCTGACTCTTTTTCAACGAGGTCACATCTCAAGAGGCTAATTTTACTGAGAATCCTGCTTGGTCTGTTTAGCCGGAATTATGTCCTACAATATCTGATAACTGTTACTAGCTGACCAAATTTCTCATCTCCTGTTACCTCCCAGATGATGTCTGATGATCCTTCTTGCCTTTAGCTAGAATTGTATTAGACCAGTTTTGCCTGAATTCTTTCTTATCCCCAATGGTTTCTCGTAATAATGTTATATATTCCATATACTCTGTACCTTGGCTATAAATTCCCACTTTTCCATGTTGTATTTAGAGTTGAGCACAATCTCTCTACTCTACTGGAAAACCCTATTGCAGTACTCCCTCTGCTTACTGTGATAGTCCTGAATAAAGTCTGCCTTCTCAGTTTAGTAAGTGCACAATAAGTTTTCTTTAACACCATCTATGTAGGGCAAATTTTGGTAGGAATATATGTGATGAATAGCTTATGGTTATAAATTCTGGAAAGATATTTTTCCCCCTCCTACACTCAGTGCCACAGTTTGAAACAGGCCATTTTTCTTAAGGGGAAATTAAAGTTTACTACTAGACTCTTGGTGTGGTCCTTAAAGATCTCATTTTGTGGTGGTGATCTTCTTTTAGATATCTCAGTTTGGATGGGCCCTGGGGTTGGTTTCCTAACTACTGAATTCTGAAATACTTCAAAATTAAAGCTCAAATTAACTCATTTTGGTAAATATCCTTAAGGGTAAAAAAAAAAAAAAAGTTGGCTTTCATGTTCCATTTACCTTTATCAGCATCTGATTTTTTTTTTTAGTGACATCATTTTATTAATGAATTAAATGAATGCAAATGTATTGAATAATCTTCAAGACAATAGCATATAAGAAACATACTCAGAACTCAAATTAAAATGTGTCTTTTTCTAGAATTTTCTTTTTTTTTAAATTTTTTATTTTTTATAAACATACATTTTTATCCCCGGGGGTACAGGTCTGTGAATCGCCAGGTTTACACACTTCACAGCACTCA
>NW_026741881.1:0-4638 GCF_022355385.1 Mustela nigripes
AGAGATTAAAAGCGTCCAGGACAAACAAAACTGAAAGAATTTGCAAATACCAAACCAGCTCTACAGGAAATATTGAAAGGGGTCCTCTAAGCAAAGAGAGAGCCTACAAGTAGTAGATCAGAAAGGAACAGAGACCATATACAGTAACAGTCACCTTACAGGCAATACAATGGCACTAAATTCATATCTCTCAATAGTTACCCTGAATGTGAATGGGCTAAATGCCCCTGTCAAAAGACACAGGGTATCAGAATGGATAAAAAAACAAAACCCATCTATATGTTGCCTCCAAGAAACTCATTTTAAGCCCGAAGACACCTCCAGATTTAAAGTGAGGGGGTGAAAAAGAATTTACCATGCTAATGGACATCAGAAGAAAGCAGGAGTGGCAATCCTTATATCAGATCAACTCGATTTTAAGCCAAAGACTATAATAAGAGATGAGGAAGGACACTATATCATACTCAAAGGATCTGTCCAACAAGAAGATCTAACAATTTTAAATATCTATGCCCCCAACGTGGGATCAGCCAAATATATAAACCAATTAATAACAAAATCAAAGAAACACATAAACAATAATACAATAATAGTAGGGGAATTTAACACTCCTCTCACTGAAATGGACAGATCATCCAAGCAAAAGATCAGCAAGGAAATAAAGGCCTTAAACGACACACTGGAACAGATGGACATCACAGATCTATTCAGAACATTTCATCCCAAAGCAACAGAATACACATTCTTCTCTAGTGCACATGGAACATTCTCCAGAATAGATCACATCCTCGGTCCTAAATCAGGACTCAACCGGTATCAAAAGATTGGGATCATTCCCTGCATATTTTCAGCCCACAATGCTCTAAAGCTAGAACTCAACCACAAAAGGAAGTTTGGAAAGAACCCAAATACATGGAGACTAAACAGCATCCTTCTAAAGAATGAATGGGTAAACCGCGAAATTAAAGAAGAATTGAAAAAAATCATGAAAACAAATGATAATGAAAATAGAACGGTTCAAAATCTGTGGGACACAACAAAGGTAGTCCTGAGAGGAAAATATATAGCGGTACAAGCCTTTCTCAAGAAACAAGAAAGGTCTCAAATACACAACCTAACCCTACACCTAAAGGAGCTGGAGAAAGAACAAGAAAGAAACCCTAAGCCCAGCAGGAGAAGAGAAATCATAAAGATCAGAGCAGAAATCAATGAAATAGAAACCAAAAAAACAATAGAACAAATCAAAGAAACTAGGAGCTAGTTCTTTGAAAGAATTAATAAAATTGATAAACCCCTGGCCCGACTTATCAAAAAGAAAAGAGAAAGGACCCAAATAAATAAAATCATGAATGAAGGAGGAGCGATCACAACCAACACCTACAAAATACACACAATTATAAGAACATATTATGAGCAATTATACACAAGCAAATTTGACAGTCTGGTGGAAATGGATGCATTCCAATAAACATATAAACTACCACAACTGAACCAGGAAGAAATAGAAAGCCTGAACAGACCCACAACCAGTAAGGAGATTGAAACAGTCATTAAAAATCTCCAAACAAACAAAAGCCCAGGGCCAGACGGCTTCCCGGGGGAATTCTACCAAACATTTAAAGAAGAACTAATTCCTATTCTCCTGAAATTGTTCCAAAAAATAGAAATGGAAGGAAAACTTCCAAACTCATTTTATGAGGCCAGCATCACCTTCATCCCCAAACCAGACAAGGATCCCATCAAAAAAAGAGAGCTATAGACCAATATCCTTGATGAACACAGATGCGAAAATTCTCACCAAAATACTAGCCAATAGGATTCAACAGTACATTAAAAGGATTATTCACCACGTCTAAGTGGGATTTATTCCAGGGCTGCAAGGTTGGTTCAACATCCGCAAATCAGTCAATGTGATACAACACACCAATAAAAGAAAGAACAAGAACCATATGATACTCTCCATAGATGCTGAAAAAGCATTTTACAAAGTACAGCATCCCTTCCTGATCAAAACTCTTCAAAGTGTAGGGATAGAGGGCACATACCTTAATATCATCAAAGCCATCTATGAAAAACCCACCGCAAATATCATTCTCAATGGAGAAAAACTGAAAGCTTTTCCGCTAAGGTCAGGAACACGGCAGGGATGTCCATTATCACCACTGCTATTCAACATAGTACTAGAGGTCCTAGCCTCAGCAATCAGACAACAAACAGAAATTAAAGGCATCCAAATCGGCAAAGAAGAAGTCAAATTATCACTCTTCGCAGATGATATGATACTATATGTGGAAAACCCCAAAGACTCCACTCCAAAACTGCTAGAACTTGTACAGGAATTCAGTAAAGTGTCAGGATATAAAATCAATGCACAGAAATCAGTTGCATTTCTCTACACCAACAACAAGACAGAAGAAAAATTAAGGGGTCAATCCCATTTACAATTGCACCCCAAACCATCAGATATCTAGAAATAAACCTAACCAAAGAGGCACAGAATCTATACTCAGAAAACTATAACGTATTCTTGAAAGAAATTGAGGAACACACAAAGAAATGGAAAAATGTTCCCTGCTCCTGGATTGGAAGAATAAATATTGTGAAAATGTCTATGCTACCTAAAGCAATCTACACATTTAATGCAATTCCTATCAAAGTACCATCCATCGTTTTCAAAGAAATGGAACAAATAATTCTAAAATTTATATGGAACCAGAAAAGACCTCGAATAGCCAAAGAGATATTGAAAAAGAAAGCCAAAGTTGGTGGCATCACAATTCCGGACTTCAAGCTCTATTACAAAGCTGTCATCATCAAGACAGCATGGTACTGGCACAAAAACAGACACATAGATCAATGGAACAGAATAGAGAGCCCAGAAATAGACCCTCAACTCTATGATCAACTAATCTTTGACAAAGCAGGAAAGAATGTCCAATGGAAAAAAGACAGCCTCTTCAATACATGGTGCTGGGAAAATTGGACAGCCACATGCAGAAAAATGAAATTGGACCATTTCCTTACACCACACACAAAAATAGACTCAAAATGGATGAAGGACCTCAATGTGCGAAAAGAATCCATCAAAATCCTTGAGGAGAACACAGGCAGCAACCTCTTCAACCTCAGCCGCAGAAATATCTTCCTAGGAACATCGGCAAAGGCAAGGGAAGCAAGGGCAAAAATGAACTATTGGGATTTCATCAAGATCAAAAGCTTTTGCACAGCAAAGGAAACAGTTAACAAAATCAAAAGACAACTGACAGAATGGGAGAAGATATTTGCAAACGACATATCAGATAAAGGACTAGTGTCAAAATCTATAAAGAACTTAGCAAACTCAACACCCAAAGAACAAAGAATCAAATAAAGAAATGGGCAGAGGACATGAACAGACATTTCTGCAAAGAAGACATCCAGATGGCCAACAGACACATGAAAAAGTGCTCCATATCACTCACCACCAGGGAAATACAAATCAAAACCACAATGAGATATCACCTCACACCAGTCAGAATGGCTAAAATCAACAAGTCAGGAAATGACAGATGCTGGCGAGGATGCGGAGATAGGGGAACCCTCCTACACTGTTGGTGGGAATGTAAGCTGGTGTAGCCACTCTGGAAAACAGCATTGAGGCTCCTCACAATGTTGAAAATTGAACTGCCCTATGACCCAGCAATTGTACTACTGGGTATTTACCCTAAAGATACCAACGCAGTGATCCAAAGGGGCACCTGCACCTGAATGTGTATAGCAGCAATGTCCACTATAGCCAAACTATGGAAAGAACCTAGATGTCCATCAACAGATGAATGGATCAAGAAGATGTGGTATATATACACAATGGAATACTATGCAGCCATCAAAAGAAATGAAATCTTGCCATTTGTGACAACATGGATGGAACTAGAGCGTATCATGCTTAGAGAAATAAGTCAAGCAGAGAAAGAGAACTATCATATGATCTCCCTGATATGAAGAAGTGGTGATGCAACATGGGGTTTAAGTGGGTAGAAGAAGAATCAATGAAACAAGATGGAATTGGGAGAGAGACAAACCATAAGTGACTTTTAATCTCAGAAAACATACTGAGGGTTGCTGGGGGGAGGGGGTTTGGGAGAAGGGGGTGGGATTATGGACATTGGGGAGGGTATGTGCTTTGGTGAGTGCTGTGAAGTGTGTAAACCTGGCGATTCACAGACCTGTACCCATGGGGATAAAAATATATGTTTATAAAAAATTAAAAAATATATTAGAAGTTAATTTCTCCTAAGAGACCAAAATACTCCCAAAATAAAGTGGGTGACTCTGTTCTATTCACCAGTCTAATATGTATATATTTTCTTTTTTTATTTCTTCTTTATTTTTTCCTTTTAATTTTTTTTTTCTGAACTTCCTTTTACCCCCTTTCTACTCCCCATGATTTGGGGTCTCTTTTGATTTGGTTAAAGTACATTTTCCAGGGTCTTTGATGGGCTTTTAGTATTTTATTTGCTCCTTCATATATTCTTATCTGGATAAAATGACAAGGCAGAAAAAATCACCACAGAACAAAGTACAAGAGGCAGTACCTAAGGCTAAGAAACTGATCAATACAGAGATTGGTAATATGTCAGATCTAGAGTTCAGAATGAC
>NW_026741882.1:0-4636 GCF_022355385.1 Mustela nigripes
GTATTGGAATCCATGGTTTTGAGGAGACATGCCTGTAAACCAAAGCAATGGATCCGATTTTGGCCTAGGGTCCTGTCTGGTTCAATCTTCTTCTCTAGGGACATCCTTCTAGGGTATGAGTGGAGTTAGATGCTCAGCTGGTGTCAGACTGCCCTTTTTTGTCCCGGCCGACCTATACTATTGGGATGGCCTCAGGGACTTTGGAGGGTTCTCCTAATTTGTACGATTTTGGACAATGGAATGGGCAGAATTCCAATGGATTTGGTAAGCACAGTCCTAATGTGTGGCTCCAGGGTCCCCAGCCTCGAGGGTGTGTGGCCCAGGTCTTTGAGGACAGAAGTGTGAAAACACAAACTCAGCTTATGTTTGGGGACGTATGTATGGCAGGCCCGATCTACAAACCATGAGAAGACATCTTCAGGATATGAAGATAGTGCGAGTCTGAGGGGCTTGCTTAGGCTTATGTCCTGGTTTTTGTATCAGCGATGGCCGTGGAATGTCGAGGAGGCCTCATGGGCCATGGACGAATCTTGCTCTCTGTGGATTTGGCCCGATCCCAATTGTTTTTCGTCAATCTGTTGGATGGAGGACTCCTTTCAGGGTTGTTACATCACGTGTCCCACCATTAGAGGAATTCCAAAGCAGGGCTCTGGGGAAGAGTGAAGGGACAACACGAACTATGGTTAAAGATTGGGGCCTATGGGCATGGAAGCCCAATATGCTGTCTCTTCATCCAGCCACTGAGAGGCCTTACCTGAGGACTGGACTAAGCCTGAGGGTCACAATGTGAGTTTGCTACCTATCTGGCCCGCGAGCAATGGCGGGGCCTCAAGGGACACACTGGTTTCCACTACACTGAACGTTGGACAACAAGCCAACCATAAATGTTCGTCCCATTGGGAAGGAGTTTTTATATTTGCATCATTTTCAAACCCGGGCCGTGATTGGAGATAAGGTCTAGGTTCTGAAGCCTGAAAACTGAGGTTGGGATGGGATAACGACCTAAGGCCATGGGGGGTCTAATGTTCTCAGTTTATAGCCAGCTGGCTGTGCGGGCCTAGGATGTCCAGGCTCAGGCTGTGTCAGAAAGGGCATTATTGCCCAGGTCATCCTATATATTTTGGGTATATCCAAGTGTCGTGCAGGTTGATCTTCATTTGGGGTTTCTAGGTAGCCCCAGATGGCAATGTATTTCTTCTGCAGGGCATGTAGAGTGCTGCATTCGAGTTCTGGATTGCAAAACTGGAGGGCTTGTGAGCCAGTAGTCTGTGGACCAATGTCTGAGGACACAAGCTAGGCTTAGGTTTCTGGGTGGGGACATGGCAGGCACAATCTACAGACCTGAACCGAGATCTCGTGCATCTGAAGTCAGGGTGAGGATCAGACGATCGCTCAGGTTGGACCTTATGTCCCTGATGGCCCCTTTATGAAGGGGGGGTGGATCACGAGGCCATGGGGGTTTTCCCACGATGGGAGATGTGTGAAGCTCCCACCTGCAAAGATTCTTCTGCAGGACAATTGAGACCTGTTGGTTGGCTCCAGGCCAACGATTCTGAGCAGGGTTTTAAGGATGGATGGCGTGGTAGGCCACCTCACATTTCAATTGTCTCCTAGCAACAAGACAAGTTAGATCTGCTGGATCTCGCGGAGGAACCGAATACGCTCAGTTGAAATGGACTATCCTGTGGATGGGTCCTAATGTGTTTTTGTGTTTATGGAGACCTTGGAATGAAGCGGTGGCACTGGGGCCCTGAAGGGTTCTCCTAAACAGAGGCTTTGACACAGCTTCCACGTGCAAGTTTCCCATGTGTAGATGAGATTTGTACTGATGTGTGAGTCAAGAAACAGCCATATGCTGGTATTGAAATCCAGGCCTCTGAGGAGAGATACCTGGGAACCAAAGCAATGGATCCGATTAGTGCCTAGGGGCCTGTTTGTTTCTTTTTACCTCTGGGGACATCAGTCTACGGGTCTGAGTGCAGGTAGGTTCTCAGATAGGCTCAGATTACTCCTTTTGTCCTGGGAAGCCTCCACTCTTGGTATGGCCTCAGGACTTTGGAGGTTTATCCTATTAGTAGGGTTGTGGCCATTGGAATGGGCATACAGATTCCCTTGGAGAGGGCAAGTAGTGTCCTCAGGTTGGCTCCAGGGGCCTGAACCTGTAGGATGTTTAGGCCAGGGTTGTTTGGACAGTTGTCTGAAAACACAAACTCGTCTTATGTTTCGAGTCATAGGTATGGCAGGACTGATCTACAGACCTTGAGGAGAACTCTTCAGGATATGAAAAGAGGGCGAGTGTGAGGCTCTTGCTCAAGTTTTTGTCTCTGGATATCGTGTCACTCATGGTCGTGAAATTTCCAGGTGACTTCATGGGAAATGGATGAGTCTTATTCTCTGGGGTTTGGCCTTGTCCAAAGAGTTTGAGGTCATTCTGTCGGATGGAAGAAGTCCGTTTTTTGTTTTGTTTTGTTTTGTTTTGTTTTTTAACCTCAGGTGTCCCACCAAATGAGGGATTCCAGAGTAAAGCCCTGGGGAGGGGCGACTGGACAACCAGAAATCTGGTTTAAAATTGGGGCCTAGGGACATGTCAAGCCCATTATGACATCTAATGGTCCAGCCACTGAGAGGACTTACTAGAGTACAGGACTCACTCTGAGTGTCACAATGCGTGTTTATGCCCTCTCCGCACTCAATAATGGGCGGAGCCTCAGGGTTAATGCTGGTTTCTCCTACACTGATCGTTTGACAACTTTCCAAACACAAGGCTTCTTGCCTTGGTTAAGGAGGAGTTTGATTTCTGCATCACATTCAACCCTTGTCAGGGCTTGGAGTTAAGGTCTAAGTTCTGAAGCCTGAAAAGTTAGGCTGGGAAGAGATAACGAGCTAAGACCATGGCGGGTGTGATGTTCTCAGTGTGCGGTCAGCTGTCTCGGTTTTGGTCAGGAGGTCCGGGCTCACTCATTATCAGACAGTGTATTAGTGTCCAGGTTAGACTATCTAATTTGGGTACATTGGAGTGCCGTGTATGTCTATCCTCATTTGGGTTATGTGAGAAACTCCATAGGTCAAAATTTTTCTTCTAGAAGGCAGGCAGAATGCTTCATTTTGTGTCCGAAATTCCAAATGTGAGGGCTTGGGGGCCAGGAGTGTGAGGACGGAAGTCTGAGAACACAAGCTAGTCATAGGTTTCAGGGCGATGGCAGGGAAGCACACTCTGCAGAGCTGCATCGAGATCTCGTGCATCTGAATTCAGGGAGAAGATCAGACGTTGTCTTAGGTTGGAGTTCCTGTCCATGATTTCCTCTTCATAAATGGGGGGGGGCATCACAAAGCCATCTAGATTTTCCCAGGTTGGGAGTTGTGAGATGCTCCAAAACTCAAGGATTCCTTCTGCTGGATATTTGAGACCTGTTGGATGGCTCCAGGACATCCCATACGGAACGACACCAGAGCAGAGCTCTAAGAATGGATGGTTGGGCAGCCTGCCTCGCATTCCAATTGTCTCCTAGTCAAGACAGGTTCTGTCTGCTCGCTCTGGGGGAGCAACCAAGGGAGCTGAGTTGAAATGGAATTTCCTGCGGATGGGTTCTAATGTGGATTTCTGTCCATGGAGACCTTGTAATGGGGCAGTGGCACACAGGCCCTGAAGGATTCTCCTAACTGGAGGTTTTGAGACATCTTCAAAGGATAATTTTCGCATGTGGAGAAGAGATTTGTTCTGATTGCTGCCTCATGAAATCCTCATATGCTAATATTGGAAACCAGGCCTCTGAGGAGAGATACCTGTAACCGAAAGCAATGAATCTGATTCAGGCCTAGGGGCCTATCTGATTCAATCTTCTTCTCTGGGGACATCCATCTACGCTGAGTAGAGGTAGATGCTCAGCTGGTTTCAGATGACCCTTGTTTGTCCTGGGCGGCCTACATTATTGGGATGTCCTTGGGGACTCTGGAGTTTTTCCTAATTTGTACGATTGTGGACAATGGAATGGGCAGAATTCCCGTGGTATGGACAGGCACAGTCCTGATGTGTGGCTCCAGGGGCCCCAGCCTGAAGGGTCTGTGGGCCAGGAATGTGGGGACAGAAGTCTGAAAACACAAACTCGGCTTAGGTTTGGGAAGTAGGTATGGCAGGCCCGATCTACAGACCGTGAGGAGAACTCTTCGGGATACGACAAAAGAGCGAGTGTGAGGCACTTGCTCAGACTTTTGTCTCTGGATTTGTTGTCAACGATGGCTGTGGAATCTCGGGGAGGCCTCATGGGCCATGGACGAGACTTCCTCTCGGTGAATTTGGTCCAATCCCAAATTGTTTTGGGTCAATCTGAAGGATGGGAGGAATCCTTTTAGTTTTGTTACCTCAGGTGTCCCACCAAAAGAGGGATTCCAAAGCAGAGCTCTGGGGAGGGATGAATGGACAACCCGAACAATCCAATTGGGGTGAGGTCGAGAACCGAACAGGTTGATCCTCATTTGGGGTTTATGGAGATCCCCATAGAGCAACGTTTTTCTTCTGGAGGGCCAGCATAGGGCTGCATTTTGGTTCCAGAATTCCAAGTCTTGAGGACATGTTTGCCAGGAGTGTGAGGAAGGAAGTCTGAAAACACAAGGTAGCACGAGGTTTGGGCCCACTGTG
>NW_026741883.1:0-727 GCF_022355385.1 Mustela nigripes
GCTTTGGATTCACTTCTCCGCTGGTCCTACCTTTCAGAAAGTGGTTGTTTTTCTGTTTCCAGAATTGCTGTTCTTCTTCTCTTCGATCTGCCAATGGATTTTCAGGTGTTTGCAATCTTAGATAAGCTATCTCGCTGATCTCCTACTAGCTGAAGTAGTCTCAGCCTGCTACTTCTCCACCATCTTGACTCCTCCCAGATCATATGGTTCTTGTCCTTTCTTTTATTAATGTGGTATATCATGATGATTGACTTGTGGATGTTGAACCACCCTTGCATCCCAGGAATAAATCCCACTTGATCATGGTGAATAATCCTTTTAATGTACTGTTGGAGTCTAATGGCTAGTATTTTGGTGAGAATTTTGGTCTATGTGTTCATAAGGGATACTGGTCTGTAATTCCCCTTTTTGGAAGCTTCTTTGTCTAATTTTGGGATCAAGGTAATCATGGCCTCATAGAAAGAGTTAGGAATTTTTCCTTTCATTTCTATTTTTTAGAAACTGCTTCAGAAGAATAGTTATTAGCTCTTCTTTCAATGTTTGGTAGAATTCCCCTAGGAAGACATCCAGGTCTGGACTATGATTTGTTGGGAGATTATGATTACTGCTTCAGTTTCCTTACTGGTTATGGGTCTGTTCAGGTTTTCTATTTGTTTCTGCTTCAGTAGTTTATATATCTGTAGGAATGCATCCATTTCTTCCAGATTGCCTAATTTGTTGACATATA
>NW_026741883.1:827-4633 GCF_022355385.1 Mustela nigripes
ATTTCTCTTCTCCTGCTGGGTTTAGGCTTTATTTGCTGTTCTTTCTCCAGCTCCTTTAGGTGTATGGTCAACTTGTGTATTTGAGACCTTTCTTGTTTCTTGAGAAAGGCTTGTATTGCTATGTAGTCTCCTCTTAAGACTTCCTTTGATGCATCCCAAAGGTTTTGAAGAGTTGTGTTTTTATTTTCATTTGTTTCCATGATTTTTTTTAAAAATATTCTTCATTTCCTGGTTGACCTTTGCATTTTTTAGTAGAATGCTCTTTAGCCTCCATGTATTTGAGTTCTTTCCAACTTTCCTCTTGTGATTGAGTTCTAGTTTCAAAGCATTGTGCTCTGAAAATATGCAGGAAATTCTCTCGGTCTTTTGGTAACAGTTGAGAACTGATTTATGACCAGTATGTGAACTATTCTGGAGACTGTTCCATGTGCACTCAAGAAGAATGTGTATTCTGTTGCTTTAGGATAAAATTTTCTGAATATATCTGTGAAGACAATCTGTTCCGTTGTGTCATTCAATGTCCTTGTTTCCTTGTTGATCTTCTGCTTAGATATCTGTCCATTTCAGTGAGTGGGGTGTCCCCTCTTATTATTGTTTTGTATTATTGTATAATATTGTATATTGTATATGTATTATCATATTGTATTATTATCAATGTGTATCTTTAATTTTGTTATTAATTGGTTTATATAATTGGCTGCTCCCATGTTAGGGGTATAAATATTCACAATTGTTCTTGGTTTTGGTTAAACCCTTTAATTATGATATAGTGTCTTTCTTCATCTCTTATTATAGTCTTTTTTTTAAAGATTTTATTTATTTATTTGACAGAGAGAGATCACAAGTAGGGAGAGAGGCAGGCAGAGAGAGAGGGAAGCAGGCTCCCTGCTGAGCAGAGAGCCTGATGCGAGGCTCAATCCCAGGACACTGAGATCATGACCTGAGCCGAAGGCAGTGGCTTAATCCACTGAGCCACCCAGGCTTCCCTCTTATTATAGTCTTTGATTTGAAATCTAATTTGTCTTTTTTTTGAGCAAAAGGAAATTTTATTGATTTAAAGAAATGTGTAAACATATTGACAGAAATGTGTTTATACAAAAATGTGTAAACATACTGACATGCATTCTCTTAATGTTACAGACAAACTTTTCAAATTTTCTCACCATACCCAAGAATATTAGAAGCTAATCAATTTTACTTTGAATACTAGAATATTCATTATTACACAGTAGTTTATTGTTTCAATATTTTAACTTCCAGGGTGGAAAATTTATGATAGTAAAAATCTTCCCAACACTCAGTATCTGGGTCTGATACTATCTTAATTTGCAAAATAGATTTGAATACTTCAGTTAAGGTTAGAGGAAAATTTCTTTCCAAACCATAAATATACGGGAATCTAATTTATCTTATATAAGAATTTCCACCCCAGATTTCTTTTCATGTCCATTAACATAATAAATTATTTTCCACACTAGAGGGAGAGAGAATCCTAATCAGGTTTCATGGGCAGTGCAGGTCCTGACATGGGCCTTGATCTCATAATCCTGAGATTGTTATCTGAGCCACAATCAAGAATCAGACACAACCAACTGAGCCACCCAGGTGCCCTCATTATTTTATTAAATATTATCACCTTTACTAACAGAACAATTTAATTATATCCTTTCTCTAAATTCTCTGCTAGGAATCAGAAATAATTTACTCAAGACTCATTAGATGTGAGTGGCTATTCGATTTCTTAAACTTTGTTTTTATGGTTTCTGATAGTTCAGTGGTAGGCTGGGAAGTAATGTGGAAGAATATGTGAACTTCTATTTATTTTGTTTCCTGATATTCATGGGGGTAATTATTCCCACAAGGGGCAAATTAAGCTACCAATGTGACATCACTGAATGCAGATTTGAAATGAAATCAATACAACAAGCTTTAGTGAGTATGTACTTTTGATTCTTGAACAACACAGGTTTGAACTTCTCAGGTCCACTTATACACAGATTTTTTACAGTACAGTAATGTATTAACTCTTCCTTATGATTTTCTTAATAATATATTCTTTTCTTTAGCTTCTATTATACTAAGAATACAGTATAAAACATATAACTTACAAAAAATATTTTATCAATTGGTTATTGGTAAGGCTTCTGGTCAAGAGAAGACTATAAAGTTTTGGGGGAGTTAAAAGTTATATGTGGATTTTTGACTGTGTGGGCATTGGTGCCTCTAACCGCTTGTTCAAGGGTCAACCTTATATGTATGGGTCTAACACACCATTGAAAGACCCTTGTTATTTCCTGAATTCCTATGGTAGGAACCAATGTCACTTCAAACCAAGTAAAATTTAGGCAACTTGTGGCATCAAATACTATTTTTTGTAATGTTACAACCATCTTGGAAAATACTTTCACATCATCGACTAAAGCTGAGCATATGAATGCCTGATACCTAGAAGTTCCTCTCCTAGATATATCCCCATCAGAAATACATACATAAACACGAAAACAACAACAACAAACATATACAAGAACATTAGTAGCAGCATTATTTGTTTCTAGGAATTTATCCAATTCTTCCAGGTTGTCCAGTTTTTTGGCACATAGTTTTTCATAATATTCTCTTATAATTATTCATATTTCTGTGGTGTTGCTTATTTCTCCTCTCTTGTTTGTGACTTCTCTTAAAAAAGATTTATTCATCTATTTAAGAGAGAGAGAACATGCATGAGTGACGGGAAGGGGCAGAGGGAGAGAATCTCAAGAAGACTTCCCTCTGACCATGGAGTTTGATGCAGGGCTCCATCTCATCTTGACCCTGAGATTACGACCTGAGCCAAAATCAAGAGTAGGATTCCCAACCAAGTGAGCTACCCACACACTCCTCTTGTTTGTGATTTTATTTATTTGGGTTCTTCCTCATTTATTCTTAATAAATCTGGCCATCACTTTATCAATTTTATAATTTTTCCAAAGAACCAGCACCTAGTTTCATTGATCTGTTCTATAGATTTTTTAAATTGTTGTTGCTATTTCTGTATCATTTATTTCTACTCTAATCTTTATTATTTCCCTCCTTCTGCTAGCTATAAACTTCATTATGTATAAGATTAGGAGATTTATTTAACATTTTTTTTCATCTTGAGGTAGGCCCATATTGCTACATACTTCCTTAATAAGACCACCTTTGCTGTATTGCAAAGATTTTTGACAGCCAGACTTTGATTTTCATTTGTTTCCTTGATTTTTTAAATTTCTTCTTTAATTTCCTGGTTAATACATCCATTTTATGTTGTTTAACCTCCATGTATTTGTGGTCTTTCCAAATTTTTTCTTGTGGTTGATTTCAAATTTCATAATGGTGTAGTCAGAAAATATGCATGGTGTGATCTTAACCTTTTTTCAGTTGTTGAAAGCTGATTTGTGACCTTGTACATCATCCTTTCTGGAGAATGTCTCATGTGCACTTGAAAAGAATGTGCATTCTGCTGTTTCAGAATGGAATGTTGTGAATGTATCTGTTAAATCCATCTGGTCCAGAGTGTCATTTGAAATTATTCATTGTTTCCTTGATGATTTTCTGTTTTAATGATCTGTCTATTGATGTGAATGGGCTGTTAAAGTGTTCTACTATTATTGTATTATTATCAATAAGTTCCTTTATGTTTTCTAATTGTTTTATATATTTGAGTGCTCCTAAGTTGAGGGCATATATATTTACAGTTGTTGGATCTTCTTGTTGGGTTGTCTCCCCTACACTTTTTTATGTTATAGTGTCCTTCTTCATCTCTTTTGTCACAGTCATTGTTTTTT
>NW_026741884.1:0-1539 GCF_022355385.1 Mustela nigripes
TGTTTGTATTTCTTTGGTGTTGGCTGTGATCTCTCCTCTTTCACTCATGATTTTATTAATTTGGGTCCTTTCTCTTTTCTTTTTGATAAGTCTGGCCAGGGGTTTATCAATTGTATTAATTCTTTCAAAGAACCACCTCCTAGTGTCGTTGATTTGTTCTATTGTTCTTTTGGTTTCTATTTCATTGATTTCTGCTCTGATCTTTAGTATTTCTCTTGTCCTGCAGAATTTAGGCCTTCCTTGGTGTACTCTCTCCAGCTCCTTTAGGTGCAGTGTTAGGTTGTGTGCTTGAGACCTTTCGTGCTTCTTGAGAAAGGCTTGTATTGCTATATACTTTCCTCTCAGGACTGACTTTGTTATGTCCCAAAGATTTTGAGCAGTTCTGTTTTCATTTTCATTTATTTCCATGAATTTTTTAAATTCTTCTTTAATTTCCTGGTCAACCTATTCATTCTTTAGTAGGATGCTCTTTAGCCTTCATGTATTTGAATTCTTTCCAACTTTTGTCTTGTGGTTGAGTTCTAGTTTCAGAGCATTGTGGTCTGAAAATATGCAGGGAATGATCCCAATCTTTCGGTACTGGTTGAGACCTGATTTGTGACCCAGAATGTTCCATGTGCACTAAGAAAGACTGTGTATTCTGTTGCTCTGGGTTGGAATGATCTGAATATACCTGTGATGACCATCTGGTCCCGTGTGTCATTTAAAGGATTTATTTCCTTATTGATCTTTTGCTTAAATGATCTGTCCATTTCAGTGAGGGGGGTGTTAACATCCCCTACTATTATTGTATTGTTGTCTATGTGTTTCTTTGATTTTGTTATTAATTGGTTTATATAAATGGCTGCTCCCATGTTAGGGGCATAGATATTCAAAATTATTAGATCTTGTTGAATAGACCCTTTGAGTATGATATAGTGTCCTTCCTCATCTCTTATGATAGTCTTTGGCTTAAAATCTAATTTGTCTGAAATAAGGATTGACAGCCCAGCTTTCTTTTGATGTCTATTACCATGGTAAATGGTTTTCCACTCCCTCACTTTATTTTTTTTAAGATTTTATTTATTTATTTGACATACAGAGATCACAATTAGGCAGAGCAGCAGACAGAGAGAGGGGGAAGCAGGTTTCCAGCTGAGCAGAGAGCCTGATGTGGGGCTCAATCCCAGGACCATGAGATTATGACCTGAACCGAAGGCAGAGGCTTATTTAACCCACTGAGCCACCCAGGCACCCTTACCCACCCACTTTAAATCTGGAGGTATCTTTGGGTCTAAAATGAGATACTTGCAGACAGTATATCAATGGGTCTTGGTGGGTTTTGGGGTTATTTGTTTGTTTTGTTTTTCCAATCTGATACCCTGTGTCTTTTGATTGGGACATTTAGCCCATTTACATTCAGGGTAACTACTGAAAGATATGCATTTAGTGCCATTGTACTGCCTGTAAGGTGACTATTACTGTATATTGTCTTGTGTCTTTTGATTGGGGCATTTAGCCCATTTACATTCAGGGTAACTACTGAAAGATATGCATTTA
>NW_026741884.1:1639-4631 GCF_022355385.1 Mustela nigripes
CTGGGTATAGTATTCTTGGCTGCATATTTTTTTTATTTAGTGCTCAGAATATGTCATGCCAGTCCTTTCTGGCCTGCCAGGTCTCTGAGGATAGGTCTGCTGCCAATCTAATATTTCTACCATTGTCTGTTATAGACCTCTTGTCCCAAGCTGCTTTCAGGATTTTCTCTTTGTCACTGAGATTCGTGAGTTTTGCTATTAGATGACGGGGTGTAGACCTATTTTTACTGATTTTGAGGGGCATTCTCTGTGCCTTCTGGATTTTGATGCTTGTTCCCATTGCCAAATTAGGGGAATTCTCTGCTCTAATTTGTTCCAATATACTTTCTGCCCCTCTCTCTCTTTCTTCTTTTTCTTTGGGGATCCCAATTATTCTAATATTGTTTCATCTTAGGGTATCTCTTATCTCTTGCATTCTCCCTCCAGTAGTGTTTATCTTTTTCTCTGCTTTTTTATTCTCCATCATTTTGTCTTCTATTTCACCAATTCTTTCTTCTGCCTCATTTATCCTAGCAGTAAGAACCTTCATTTTTTATTGCACCTCATTAATAGCTTTTTTTGATTTTAGATTTTAGTTCTTTTATTTCTTCAGAAAGGGATTTTATTTCTCCAGAAAGGGATTCTCTAGTATCTTCCATGCTTTTTTTTGAGCCTGTTTAGTACCTTGATAATCATCATTCTGAACTCTAGAAATGATATCTTACTAATGTGCATATTGATTAGGTCCCTATCTGTCAGTACTGCCTGTTGTTCTTTCTTTTTTTTTTTTTTTTTGAGGTGAGTTTTTCCATCTTGTCATTTTATCCAGATAAGAATAGATAAATGAGAGAACAAAATATGAGAAAGGTAACAACAACCCCAGAAAAATATACACTAAGCAAATCAGAAGAGACCTGAAATGGGTGGGTGGGGGGAGAAAGGAAATGAAAGGATCAGGCTGGTGAACAGAACAGAGCCACACACTTGATTTATGGTATGTATTGGTCTGGTAGAAGAAACTGCATCTCAAAATTTTAATGAAAGAACAACTTATATGTATGCAAAAATAAAGGTAAATATGATGAAGGGAAGGAATATGACTATAGTGATGAAAGTTTTAAAAGATTTTAAATAATGAATTGATAATTTGTTTGAGGAAAGAAAGAAAAAATTAAGAAAAAAAATAATTGGGAGTAAGAGGACAAAGCCTTACACTAGATTTAGGGCTTATTTTGGTCTGGCAGAAGAAACTGTATCCCAAAATTTTAAGGTTAAACACAATGAAGGAATAGAATATAACTATAAAAATGAAAAATTTAAAAAAGATTTTTAAAAAGGTATTGATAAGATGTTGCTTAAAATAGGAAAGAGGTAAAATTCAAAAAATAAAAGAGAAAGAAAATCAAATTTAGAGAATTTAACTTTGAAAGTCTAAGGAATTATGGGAAAAAAACCATGAATTCTATGTGCAGCTTTCTCCTAGCGCTGGAGTTTTACAGTTCTCATTGATCCTTAAACTTGTTTTTGGCTGGATGTTCTTGCTGATCTTCTGGGGGAGGCACCTGTTACAGTGAATCTCAAATGTCTTTGCCTGAGGTGGAATTGCATCATCCTTGCCAGGGGCTAGGCTAAGTAATCCGCTTGGGTTTGCTCTTGGTAGCTTTTGTTCCCTGGAACCTTTTTATACAGATTTGGAAGACCAGAATGAAAATGACAGCCTTCCAATATCTGGCCTTGGAGGAGCTGAGACCGGGCCCCCCTTTTCAATGAGCCCTCAGAGAAAAGCAGTCAATCACTCCTGTCTCCCGGGTCTGTGGCTGCACTTGGAGCTCACCCAGCCTGTGACTGAGAATTACTATCTCTGGCATATTACCCCACTTGAAGTCTCCAAACCCAGCAGACTCCTGTGGCGTGCTCCTGTGCCACTGCTCCTGGTGGAGGAAAGGGGAATTTTCCCTGGATCTGCCACTTGTGAGGTCCCTGCTCGAAGAGTAGTGGCTCAAATTTGCCTCAGATTATGATTTATGGCAACCCTGAGCTGAGAGCCCTCTCCTTAGTTCCGTCTCTACAGCTGGCTTCCCCGCTCTGATACCTGGGAGCTCTTTCCCATTCAGGCAACCCTGGTCCTTCTGTGACCCTAAGGGTCTGGATACCGCACTGTCCTTGTGAGGGTTCCATACCCCACTGAGCCAATGGAGAAATGTCCCTTTGCAGAGCAGACTTCAAAAGTTCTGATTTTGTGTTTCTCTCTCCCATGCTTGCTAGGAGCTGCCCCCTGAACATACCTCCCATGGTCTATCTTCCAATATATCACCTCAGATTCACTTCTCTTCATGTCCTACCTTCTAGAAAGTGGTCAGTTTTATGTTCATAGAATTGCTGCTATTCTTTTCTTTGACCTCCTGTTGAGTTTGTACGTGTTCAGAATGTTTTGAATAACTATGTAGCTGAATTCCTGGGACCAGACAAAATTTAATTTCCTACTCCTCTGTCATCCCCCATATTAGCTAACATTTCAAGGCTAGAGGTGGAAATTTTGGCATTCTATATATTTTTTAATCAAGTTTTTTTAAGACTTTTATTATGTAAAATCCCTAATTTGGGTTTTTTTCCAATAATCCATGTTAGTTGTGAATATTGTTTTTAAAATGCATTATCAGGGATGCCTGGGTGGCTCAGCTGGTTAAGCGGCTGCCTTCAGCTCAGGTCATGATCCCAGCGTCCTGGGATCGAGTCCCACATCGGGCTCCTTGCTCAGCCGGGAGCCTGCTTCTCCCTCTGCCTCTGCCTACCACTCTGTCTGCTTGTGCTCACTCTCGCTCCTCTCTCTATCTGACAAATAAATAAATAAATAAAATCTTTTAAAATGCATGATCATACGTAGAAATTGTTGAAAATATGTTCACTTTTGGAATAGCTTCTCATAATAATTATTCCACTTATTTTTTTAATTTATTTTTAATTTATTTTTGCATAACAGTATTCATTATTTTTTCACCACACCCAGTGCTCC
>NW_026741885.1:0-4631 GCF_022355385.1 Mustela nigripes
GACGCGAGGCTGGCATCAGGCTGCACAACTGCGTGCCTGGGGTCTGTGGCAGAGAGGGAAGCCCCAGCTGCGCGCAAACCCCCCCGGGCAAGAGCCACTTCACCTGGAGGAGCAGTGAGCCTGAGACCCCCGGCCCTTCCCCGCGAGGGCCCAAGCCAGTCCCCTCCACCGCCCCCTGCCCACGGCGCCCACCGCCCCTCGGCCATACACAGCACCCGCAACCCTGGCTACAGTGGGATCACAGCCAGCAGGACGGCCCAGGGGCAGGGGTCGGGGCGGGGGAGTGCGCAGGGGTGCGCGGGGCGGGGTGTGTGGCGGTCACGCAGACCTGTGCTCGTGCTGGCAGCCCTCCCGGGGGTGAGGGCGGGGGCATTGGGGGCAGCAGGGGACAGCAGGGCCTCAGGGGAGGGCTGCTGAGTCCTCCCGGGGACGGGGCTCTGGAGCCCTAAGGGGCTGTGCACGGCGCCTGTGGTCACGAGGGAGCCCCTGAGGTGTGCACGGGAAACTCCCCAACTTTGCCTCCTGCCTGGAAGGCTCATGTTCCAAAACATCCACCATCTCTCCAACAACACACGTTTAGGAAAATGAGCTCTGCTGGGGGCACCGAGCTCATTCTTGCTAAGCTGGGCCAGTAACTTGGAAGTGAGACCCGCAGACTGAGGCGTCTACACCCCATCCAAGGGGACTCTGCATTTCAAAGACCCTCGAGCCATAACTTGGCCAGTTGTACCTGAAAACATCTCCTAGGCCCTGGCGTCCGGACAATGAGATGGTTCTTCTCCGCTGCCGGAAAAGCCCCGGGTCAGGGAGCGATTTTCCCCTGTCCCATCAGGACCGCCTTCTAGCAGCAAAATGCCTCCCTGAGCTCTCCACGCTGCCACGGTCTTTGTATCGAGGGGTCTCTATATTGGGTCAAGACATGGTTGTCTTCATTTCCCATTCCCTGAAGATGCACCCTGTCCCTCAGATTTGACCCTCCGTGACTTTGGCCCCCACCAGGGGTCTGCACTGCCCGCCCCGTCTGTGCCCAGCACCCACCTGGAAGGGAACCTCGCTGAGCTGGCGGCTCAGAGACGCGCAGATCCCGTGGGCTCGGTGCCCCAGACACAGAAAGAACCTGCCGCGGCCGTGCCGGGCTCCCAGGCCTGTGCATGGGGTCAGGGATGGAGGGCGGTTCACCTCCTGCCCAGAGCCCACGTGCCCCCCAGCTTTCAGAAACTTTCCCTCCTTTAATCACACCTCCCTTAAAGGACCAGAACCTCCAGCAGGATTACCTTCATTTCACAAAGAAGCCCAGACTTGGGGCCGGGGGTTTCCTGCATGTCTGGGACCCCAGGACCTCATGACTCACCCCCTTCCTGTGGGCCAAGGGTTTCCCTGTACTCCCCAGCCTGGACCGTGCAGAGCCCCAGGCTCTGAAGGCAGCTCGGCCTACACACCCCACAGGATATGCGTAAAACGAACGACCCGTCTTCCCCCAGGCTCCCCGACTTCCAGGACACACGCCGGGGTCTCGGGGGACCCTGGCCCACAGCCTGCTCTGGCTCCTCTCCCGCCTTTCACAGACTTCCTTCTTCCCACAGCCCCTCCTTCCTGCCTTCGGACATTTGCGGGAGCAGTCGCCCCTCCCACTCATTCTTCCCCTGGACCCCGGCCCCCGGGTCTCACCTGGACGTCCTCCCGCTGCCCATCGCCTGCTCATGCGTGGCGTCTGTCTCCCAGCGGGCCCTGCCCTGCCCCCACCTGCAGTAGGTAACGGAGTCCCTCCCTGGGTTGCATCTGGGCCCTCTCTGGCTTGCTCCGCAGGGACAGAGCCACGTGTCCCTGCCCCTACAGGCCGTCCTTGGCCCGCAGGACAGCACCTGTCGGCAGTGGGGCCGCACTCCTCGGGTGAAAATGGTGCAGCAGAGCTGGGCTCCTAAACCCCGGGTCTCCCGTTGCACCTGGAGGGGGAAGGTTCATTCCCTGGGGCAGTCAGGAGGGCTTCCTGGAAGAGCCGACCCGCGACCCGGGGTCTGAAGGCTGTTTGTCTGCCCAGCTGGCAAGGACCAGGAGAGCTCCGGGTGGACACTTGCAGAACTGGCCACTGCCAGTGAGCCGGAGGGGTGGCCGGAAGGAGAGAGAACAGGACAGGTCCGAGGGCAGGGCTCTCCTGCCACAGGGCGTCTTCAGAGATGGTCTTGGGGGGAAGGTTCTGAATCATACCAGTGTGGGGGGAGGGGTGGGGCGCCAGGGAACGGGGTTGGGTCACGGGGGTCCTGGGGCCCTGAACGTGGCCGCTGTAGCATCTCAGGGACCCGATGGGCAGGGCCCAGGGCTTTAACATCACGTTCATCACAAAGCACAATGTTTTGTCTCAAAGAAAAATGAGGAAATGCTGAGGTCCGGGCAGGAGAAGTGTCTGAGAGAGAAATCAGCACGCTGGTCCCCCCACCCGGGGCACGGAGGCTACTGGCGTCGCTCCAGCTGTCCCTGAGGGTTCTGGGCACTGAGGTCCTGGCGCGGCCCATCGCGGGCGGTGGCAGGGGTCAGACGGGCATGGCCCCTGGCCGGGCTCTGAGCAAGGGGTGAAGAGAGCAGACACTTGGGCAGTGAATTTGGGAGGGCCCTGTCGGCCTGCGCCATGGCCTGTAGAGTCCTGTCCCCTCCCCCAGGATGCCCCCCCGGGGTCCCCAGCAGAAGGAGACATCTTCCGGGCCCGGGCTGGAGAACAAAGCCCCTGTGTGCTGTTCTGGGACCGAGACCCCGTGGAGGACAGAGCCCCTTTCAGCACCAGCCCTGCTCCTTCCACCGTTCAAGGTCAGCGTGGCCTCCTGGCTCCTGGGGGCAGGCCAGCTTGGTTGACGCAAGCGGATGATTCAGAGATAGCCCACAAGGACGGCCACGGCCACTGGGCATCTCTGGGGGTTGGCTTCATCTAATCTTAGCTCTGCCTTGAGCCGGTCGCCGGAACGGGCCGTCTCGGGCGGGCTTCTCGGAGACCCCCAGGGCGAGGGCTGCACCAGCTCCGTGCCATGCATCTCAAGACGGGACCTGTTCTGGGGAGGCTTGGGCTCCGGGACCTGAAGGACCGAGCGAGGCCGCAGTCCAGACCAAGCCCCTGGGAGGACTCTGGAGGGACCATAGTCACGGGGGACCACAGCTCACAGGGACTACGGCCCATGGCAAGGGGAGGCACAGTTCATGAGGGAACAGATCCCAGCGGGACCACAGCCCATGGGGGCAGGAGGGAGCCACAGTTCATGGGGCCCAGAGTTCATGGGGGTCTACAGCCCCATCACAGCCTGTGGGAACCACAACGCGTTGGGGCCACTATACCCACACGGCGCCCTGCCTCCTCCCACACCCCAGCCCCCTCCCTCCGTCCACTCCCTAGCAATCCGTCAGAAGCCATGGTGCTGGATCTCCCAGTCCTTCCAGATCTGACTGCCCTGGCCCATGCCCCCAGCACTTTTCTCCTGAGCCACAACCAGCCCCCCCCCCCCCCCCCCCCCCCCTCCCCCCCGCAAGCCGCCCCTCCAACCCCCCGCGGGGCCCCCCCCCCCCCCCGACTTGGAGGAAACCGGCAAAGCTGGTGTCCTCTGACTCTCCGAGACCTGGCACTCGGGGGAATGTGGCCCTGGGATCTGAGCCTTTCCTGTCCAGTGCAGGCCGACTCCCGAAACCCACATCAGTACCCCTTAGCCACCCGCTGGCAGGCTCCCTGGTCACGCCGTCTCTGGTAAGGGGACGCACAGGGCAGATGGTGCTGATGGTCTCTGGCAAAGGGATGCACAGGGCAGATGGTACCGGGGAGGACATCACCCTGGAGACTGGCCGGGTAGGAGCAGATAAGAGAACTGCCCACCCAGCACCACAACCCAAGCCCATGGCCATGGGAGAGAACACACGGAATCTTCCTACAGAAGCAGGTGAGAATGCACCGGGAACCCCAGGGACCCCAACCAACACAGGGAATGTGGGTGGACAGCCTGGGACCCTGGGTCCCTGCCATGGCCCTGCTGGGACACGTCGTGGGCTTGGGGAGGGATCCCCCAGCTCAGACCATCTCCCTGCTGGCAGGGGCGGGGTCTGCCTGAGGCTCGGGGCTCCTCACGCTGTGCTCCCCCATAGTGGTCGTCCCGGAGAGACCAGACACACGCGTGGCCAGCTGCTCACCAAGGCTGGCCTCTACTCGGCTCCCGCTGAGATCCTTGCTGAGCACCTGCTGAATGCCTAGCTTGAGGACGGCGGGCAGGGACCCTGACCAGGGAGCTGTGGGCTGAGGGGCTCCTTAGGGGACAGGCTGTGACTGTGTCTGCTCTCGTTACAAAGCAGCCGTTAAAAGGGCAACTTCAACAGCAGGAAGTCTCTCTTTCTTTTTTCTTTTTTTAAAGATTTTATTTATTTGACAGACAGAGATCACGAGCAGGCAGAGAGGCAGGCAGAGAGAGAGGAGGAAGCAGGCTCCCCGCTGAGCAGAGAGCCCGATGCGGGGCTCGATCCCAGGCCCCTGGGATCATGGCATGAGTCCAAGGCAAAGGCTCTAACCCACTGAGCCACCCAGGCACCCAGGACGTCTCCCTTTCTGATGGCCGAGTCACGTTCCGTCGTGTAGACGAACCCCGTCTTCTCTGTCCGTGCATCTGCCG
>NW_026741886.1:0-4630 GCF_022355385.1 Mustela nigripes
TGCACTGTCTGACAACCTGAGCCCGGACCTCGTGACCAACACGCAGACAGCTGACCACACACTGAGCACATCAGACCCGCCATGGCCTTAGGTCATCATCTCTTCCCTACCTCAGTTTTCAGTCTTCAGAACCTAGACCTTATCTCCAATCACAGCCCAGGGGTGACTGTGATGCAGAATCAGAACTCTTCCTTACTCATGGCAAGAAACCTTGTGGTTGGCATGTTGTACAACGTTCAGTGTAGGAGAAACAAGCATTCACCCTGAGGCGCCGCCCATTCTTGAGTGCGACGAGGGCATAAACAGGAATTGTGACCCTCAGCGTGAGTCCTGTCCTCTAGTACGTCCTCTCAGTGGCTGGACAATTAGATGTCATAAAGGGCTTGACATGTCCCTAGGCCCCAATATTTAACCAGATATCTGGTTGTCCAGTCGCCCCTCTCCTGGGCTCTACTCTGGAATGCCTCATTTGGTGGGACACCTGAGGTTGAAAAACAAAACAAAACAAATCAACAACAACAGAACAACGGACTTCTTCCATCCCACAGAATACCCCAAACTCTTTGAACGGGGCCAAACCCCCAGAGAGTAAGACTCGTCCATATCCCATGAAGTCACCCGGAAATTTCACACCCATGTGTGAAACGATATCCAGAGACAAAAACTTGAGCAAGAGCCTCACTCTCGCCCTTTTTTCATATCCTGAAGTGTTCTCATGGTTTGTAGATCAGTCCTGCCATACCTATGACCCAAAACATAATCCGAGTTTGTGTTTTCAGACAACTGTCCAAACAGCCCTGGCCTACACACCCTACAGGCTCAGTGTCCTGGAGACAAACCTGATGACTGTGCTTGCCCTCTCCAAGGGAATTCTATGTAGCCACTCCAATGGATACAACCCCACTAATATGATCAACCTCCAAAGTCCCTGAAGCCATCCCAATATTTGTGGCTTCCCAGGACAATCTGGGGCAATCTGGCACCTACCGGCACTCAGACCCGTAGACTGATGTCCCCAGAGTTAAAAATGAATGAACAGGCCCCCCTAGGCACCTATCGGAATCATTTCTTTGGTTTCCAGGCATCTCTCCTCAGAGGCCTGGATTTCAATAACTGCATATGGTTGTTTCTTGAATCACCCATCAGAACAAATCTCATCTACACATGGGAAACTTGCACGATGGAGCTGTGTGAAAGCCTCTCTTTAGGAGAACCCTTCAGGGCCCCTGTGCACAGCTTCATTCCACGGTCTCCATAGACACAAAGTCATATTAGGACAAATCACGGGAGAGTCCATTTCAACTGAGCCTCCTCGGTTGCTCCCCCAGATCCAGCAGATCTAACCTGTCTTGTTGCTTGGAAACAATTGGAATGCGAGGTGGGCTACCGAGATATCCATCCTTAGAACCCTGCTCGAATTTGTTGTCCTGGAGCCAACCAATAGGTCTCAATTGTCCTGCCGATGAATCTTTGCAGTTGGGAACTTCTCACAACTCCCATCGTGGGAAACCCCTATGGCCTCGTGATCCACCCCCCCTTCAAGAAGGGGCCATCAGGGACAGAATGTCCAACCTGAGCGATCGTCTGATCCTCGCCCTGACTTCAGATGCTCGAGATCTCGATTCAGGTCTGTAGATTGTGCCTGTCATATCCTCACCCAGTAACCTAGGCCTAGCTTGGGTTCTCAGACTTACGTCCTCAGACTACTGGCCCACAAGCCCTCCAGTTTGGCAATCCAGATCTACAATGCAGCACACTACCTGACCTCCAGAAGAAAAACATTGCCCTCTGGGGCTACCCAGAAACCCCAAAAGAGGATCAACGGGGCACGCCATTCGGCTGTGTCCCAAATATATAGGCTGACCTGGGCACTAATGCCCTTCTAACACAGCCTGATCCTGGACCTCCTGGCCCCACCCAGACAGCTGGCTGCACACTGAGCACATTGGACCCCTCATGGTCTTCGGTCGTCATCTCTTATCAACCTCGGTTTTCAGGCTTCAGAACCTAGTCCTTATCTCCAATCACTGCCCAGGAGTGACTGTGATGCAGAAATCAGAACTCTTCCTAACCCATAGCAGGAAATCTTGTGGTTGGCATGTTGTCCAACGTTCAGTGTTGGAGAAACCAGCAGTTACCCTGAGGCCCCGCCCATTCTTGAGTGCGACGAGGGCATAAACACGCATTGTGACCCTCAGCGTGAGTCATGTCCTATGGTACGTCCCTTCAGTGGCTGCACCTTTAGATGTCATAATGGGCTTAACATGTCCCTAGGCCCCAATATTTAAGCAGATTTCCGGTTGTCCAGTCGCCCCTCCCCAGGGGTCTACTCTGGAATCCCTCATTTGGTGGGACACCTGAGGTTGAAAAACAAAACAAAACAAATCAACAACAACAGAACAACGGACTTTTTCCATCCCACAGAATACCCCAAACTCTTTGGCCGTGGCCAAGTCCCCAGAGTGTAAAACTCGTCCATTTCCCATGAAGTCACCCGGAAATTTCACGACCATGAGAGACATGATATCCAGAGACAAAAACTTGAGCAAGTGCCTCACACTGGCCCTTTTTTTATATCTCGAAGAGTTCTCCTCATGGTCTGTAGATCAGTCCTGCCATACCTATTACCCGAAGCATAAGCTGAGTTTGTGTTTTCTGACTACTGTCCAACAGCCCTGGCCTACACACCCTACAGGCTTTGGCCCCTGAGCCAAACATGACGACTGTGCTTACCCTCTCCAAGGGAATTATGTGCCCATTCCCTTGGCCACAACCCTACTAATAGGATAAACCTCCAAAGTCCCTGAGACCTTCCCAATATTTGTGGCTTCCCAGGAAAAACAGGGGCAATCTGGGCCCATCTGAGTGCCTACCGGCACTCAGACAGTAGACTGATGTCCCCAGAGGTAAAAAGGAACGGACAGGCCCCTAGGCACCTATCGGATCCATTGCTTTGGTTCCAAGGCATCTCTACTCAGAGGCCTGGATTACAATAACAGCATATGGCTGTTTCTTTAATCACACATTAGAACAAATCTCATCTACACATGGGAAACTTGCACGATGGAGCTGTGTGAAAGCCTCTCTTTAGGAGAACCCTTCAGGGCCCCAGTGCCACCGCTTCTTTCAAAGGTCTCCATAGACACAAAATCGTATTAGGACACATCAACGGGAGAGTCCATTACAACTTAGCCTCCTCGGTTGCTCCCCCAGATCCAGCAGATCTAACCTGTCTTGTTGCTTGGAGACAATTTTAATGCGAGGTGAGCTACCAGACATCCATCCTTAGAACCCTGCTCGGAATCGTTGTCCTGGAGCCAACCAACAGTTCTCAATTGTCCTGCAGAAGAATATTGCAGTTGGGAGCTTCTCACAACATCCATAGTGGGAAAACCCCCATGGCCTCGTGATCCACCCCCCTTACAAGAAGGGGCCATCAGGTACAGAATGTCCAACCTGAGCGATCCTCTGATCCTCGCCCTGACTTCAGATGCACGAGACTTGATTCAGGTCTGTAGATTGTGCATGCCATATCATCACCCAGAAACCTAGGCCTAGCTTGGGATATCAGACTTCTGTCCTCAGACTACTGGTCCACAAGCCCTCCAGTTTGGCAATCCAGAACTACAATGCAGCACTCTGCCTGCCCTCCAGAAGGAAAACATTGCCCTCTGGGGCTAACCAGAAACCCCAAATGAGGAGCAACCTGCACGCAATTCGGCTGTACCCCAAATATATAGGCTGACCTGGGCACTAATGTCCTTTCTGACACAGCCTGATTCTAGACCTCCTGGCCCCACCCAGACAGCTGGCCGCACGCTGAGCACATCGGACCCGCCATGGCCTTAGGTCGTCATCTCTTCTCAACCTCGGTTACAGGCTTCAGAACCTAGACCTTATCTCCAATCACGGCCCGGGTTTGAAAATGATGAAGAAATCAGAACTCTTTCCCCATGGCAAGAAACCTTGTGGTTGGCATGTTGTCCAAGTTTTAGTTTAGTTGAAACCAGTGTGGCCCATGAGGCCCCGCTCATGCTTGCGGGCCACATTGGTCACAAACACACATTGTGACCCTCAGCCTGAGCCCAGTCCTCAGGTAAGGCCTCTCAGTGGCTGGATGGAGAGACAGCATATTGGGCTTGCAATGCCCCTAGGACCCAATTTTTAACCACAGTTCGGGTTGTCCCCTCACTCTTCCCCAGGGCTCTGCATTGGAATTCCTCTTTTGGTGGGACACCTGATGTAACAAACCTGAAAGGAGTCCTCCCATCACACAGATTGAAGAAAAACAATTGGGATCGGGCCAAGTCCACAGAGAGCAAGATTCATCCATGGCCCATGAGGCCTCCGCAGCATTCCACGGCCATCGCTGATACAAAATCCAGAGACAAAAGCCTGAGCACGCGCCTCAGACTCGCTCATTCTTCATATCCTGAAGAGTTCTTCAGATAAGAACGTACACGGCTCTCGAATGCACCCAAAATATATAGTCCAACCTGGGCACTAATACACTGTCTAACAACCTGGGCCCGGACCTCGTGACCAACACCAGACAGCTGGCGCACACTGAGCACATCAGACCGGCCATGGCTTTAGGTCATCATCTCTTCCCTCCCTCAGTTTTCAGGCT
>NW_026741887.1:0-715 GCF_022355385.1 Mustela nigripes
GCGGGTGGGCCTCGGGGCCCGGACGGCCGTGGAGGGACGGACGGGGGCCCCGGGTGGGCGTCGCGGCCCGGACGGCCGTGAGGGGCTCGGGGGCTCCGGCTGGGCCTGCCTGGCCCCCTCGGCCTCGGTGAGGGGCCGGCGGGGGGCTCCGGGGGGCTCCGGGGCCGCCGCGAGGGGTTGCGGGCGGGCCTGCGGGAGTTGGGGGGCCCGGGGCCGCCGCGAGGGCCGGGCGGGGCCCCGGCGGCCGGGGAGCGGGCGCGCCGACCTCTGACCCGAGGGAGGGAGCCGCCGCGGAGTCGGTTGTGGTGGTTATTCCCGGCGCCCCTATTATTACCGCTCTTCGGGACCGGGAGCGGCGGCTGCGGGCTGCGAGCCGGAGGGGGCGGGCGGAGGGAGTCGCGGAGGCCGAGTGGGGGCGCCGGGGGCGCGCGTAGGCCGGCCGGGGGGCAGGAATGCGGGGCCGCGGCGCGGGGGTGTCGTCTCGCGGGGCGGTAGGCGGGCCGGGGGGGCGGGCGGGCGGAAGGCGGCGGCGGCCGTCGGCGGCAGAACAATGTGAGACGCGGCCCGAAATGTTAATTTCCGTTCCGCGTTTCATCATCCGCCGGCGGGCGGGTGTGCGGGCGGGTGTGCGGGCGCGTGTGCGAGTGTGTGCGACTGTGTGCGATCGAGTGTGTGAGCGGGTGCGATCGGGTGTGCGAGCGGGTGTGCGAGTGTG
>NW_026741887.1:815-4629 GCF_022355385.1 Mustela nigripes
GTGTGCGAGTGTGTGCGGGCGGGTGTGCGAGTGTGTGCGAGCGGGTGTGCGAGTGTGTGCGATCGAGTGTGTGAGCGGGTGCGATCGGGTGTGCGAGCGTGTGTGTGCGGGCGGGTGTGCGGGCGCGTGTGCGAGTGTGTGCGAGTGTGTGCGAGCGAGTGTGCGATCGGGTGTGCGAGTGTGTGCGATCGAGTGTGCGAGTGTGTGCGGGCGGGTGTGCGAGCGGGTGTGCGAGCGCGTGCGTGCGCGTGGGGCCGGCCGCGCCGCGGGGAGCCGGCCCCTCCGAGAGCGGTCGTGCTGCTCGGTCTGCGGGTTCGCGGCGTGCGGCCGGGGGAGGCTCGGTCCTGCTGGAGGTCTGCTCCTGCCCGGGGCCCCGGCGAGGTCTTCTGCCTGCGGTTCCTCCGCAGAGCCCGGCTCGCGCCCCAGCTTCCCGGGAGTTTTGGAAGAGGCTTTGGAAGGTTGAGCTGGCCCGAGGGGGGCTGAATTGGGAAACCACTTTGTCTGCTGCACGCGTGGGCTTCGCGATTTCTACGGGTTATGGGGAGTTTTACGTGCCTTTGCGAGAAAAGACTGGTTTTGCACATTTCCCAGTAGAAAAGTCAAATTTCAGTCTTTTTTGTAAGGTGAGAGTTTTTAAAGTGATCTGAGCAGTGTCCTTAACGTTCCCTTTCAACCGAGAGTGAAAAGGGTGCACAGTTGTGGAATCGCAAAACTTAGAATAGTTTGGTCGTGTGGGGGATTGATGAGAGGCATTCAGCAAAAACGGTGTAACGTGATCTTGCTGGTGGAAAAAGCGCCATTGACACGGTGGCTATTTTTGGTGTGTGCAGACCCAGTCAATGGCATAACTTGAATAGTTCCAAATCAGAGACCCTGAGACTGTTGATTTGATGCCTTTGGGACCTTGATTTCTCCTACTAAATGTTGCTGTCCTGGAAGGCTTGCTGTGTTTTGTGTCTTTTGAGACTGATTGCACAAGTTCTGTGATATTACTTTGAAACTGAAGTTAAAAAAAGAAAAAGGGAAAACATCTTGCTCAACTCGGATTGCGATCCTTGAGTTGGATCCCTATTTTGGTGCTTCCTCCCCGCACCCTCCATTCAGCTGTTGTCCTCTCTTGCTGTTGTTTTGTGCTGGGGAGCAGGATCTCCTTGGACAGGCCGCACCTCCTGAATGGGGTGGGAGGAAACAAAGACCAAGTAACTAGGACTGTTCTTGGGTTTTGTGCCGGCCTCTTGAGTTAGTTAAAAAGCTGCCCCAAAATATTGCTAAATTTGATCCAAATGTGAAACTTTCACAGGTTTTAAAGTTTTTTTTTTTTTTTTAACTGTGGGAAAAAAACCATAAAATTTACCAGAAGTTTGTGTTGAGAGGTGCCCCACAGCCTTGAGTTCCGAGCATTTGCAGTTCTGACTCTGGGTGGGCTTGCTCACTTGCACGGCTCTGTGGGGTGTCCTCTAGCCCCTCCGTGGACCAGACGTGCTGATCCACTGCCCCGGCAGCATCTTTCATCTCTCAAACCAGATGGGCTGCTTAGGACCAGTGACTGTCATGTTAGCTGTAATTACAGTGTTGATACACTGTGTCAAGTAGAGCTTGCACAGAGAGTTAAACCATGCTATTTGTATTTGAGAAGATTTTTCAAGAAGCTTTGTGTGCCTCTGTTTTTAAGTACACTTAATATGATATAGTAAGGTTACCTTTCATCTACTGTAACAAGAGAGTTATTTTGCATATGGGCAGTGAGCCCATTATCAATTAAATAACGTAATTAGACAGTGTCAGTAAATGCTGGTTCAGAGCATAATCTGCATTTGTTGCCAAAATAAGTGTCTTGATCTGTCCATTACCCTGTGTGAGTTCCTTCATCCCTGGCATGGTAAGCATAATGGATGTGCTTTCTTTTTTAATAGCAGATACCTGCTTGTTAGTAGGTGAGAAGGGGGATACGTAGCTAGCCTGACTGCACCCTGTGTCAGTGTGTTGCTGCCCTGTACTCGTTGCTCTGTGGGGGGTTGAGCTTGGCCTGCTCCATAAACTGTTTTGTGCCGTTCGACTTCTTCAGTTTTATCTTAAAGCTGTATGAAAGAGGGTGTCAGCCCTCAGCTCCTGGAACTCCGGCAGTTAGAGCTGATCAGTGTAGAAAGCCTAAAAGCCTTAGGAAATGACCCACTTTGACAACTATTCTGTTAATCCTTTTTTTTTTTTTTAAAGATTTTATTTACTTATTTGACAGACAGAGATCACAAGCAGGCAGAGAGGCAGGCAGAGAGAGAGAGAGAGGGAAGCAGGCTCCCCGCTGAGCAGAGAGCCTGATGCGGGACTCGATCCCAGGACCCCTGAGATCATGACCTGAGCCGAAGGCAGCGGCTTAACCCACTGAGCCACCGAGGTGCCCCTATTCTGTTAATTCTGATGAAGACATTTTTGTTAAGAAGTGGCTCTTCTGTTTGATGGTCTTAGTCATGGTATCTTTTAAGCTAAGTCAGACTGAACTATGTGTTCCCATGTCTGTTTTTGTTATTCTGTGCTTAACTCTGCTTCTCCTACACGTTTAATACTCTATTTAAGTAGTGCTTTATATATACAGGAGAACTACGGATGTTATTTTTATGGTAAGGTCCCAAGGGATTATTAACAACCTACCCCTGATTGTATAATTAACCCCCTCCCCGCCAAGTCCCCTCTGTGATCCCTTATCACTCTGGCCTTACCTCCTGATGCACGGGCTACATGGGCCCTCCATTTCCTAGACTGGGACATGTGCCTTGTTCTCTCATGGCCTCGACACATGCCGGTCCTCTGTCTGGGCCAGGGTCCTGCTGCTTGTCCATCGTTGTCTCCCTCCAGATCGACAAGGTGATTCCCTCTCAGCCTTTGGGTCTTAGTTAAATGCTTCCTCTTAGCCTTCTTAATCATCATTCCCAAGCAGTGAGCCACACAGCTTAACTGATCAAATGTGTAACAACTGGTTTTCATCTGTCGCTGTGAAAGAGGGCTGGACGCTTAATGACAGTAGGAATGGTTTCTAGTCACTCAGGGCCCGGTCTGGGGTGTGACATTAGTCAGGGAATTGGTTCAAGAGATAGTTGTTGAATTGTTTAAAGACTTTATATAGAAGTGTTTGAGTAATTTTGGAAGGAGAAATTTGGGATCCTGAACTTTCATTTATTTGATTGGCTGGGAAGAATGCTATGTGATTTCAGCCATTTTCTCCTTTGTTCTCATCACAAGTTTTCCTTTACAAGTTAGGTAAAGGTGTGGGACACGGCTTTTACGATCGGTACAGGACAGGAGGTAAAGGAAAATAATTGATGGGAAAGTTGTCTTTGGGAAGGAAAAAGCCTCTGGAAGCAGTTTTAGGAGGACTGCTGCTTTTGGGGGCCAAGGTGAAGGCTTCCTGAGTGTAGTTTGCCGCTGCTGGATTTCATTTTTAGAACTTTGAGCCCCTTCTGGCCTCTTGTAACATAAGCAGTGGTTTAGCATGATAGTGGAGTACTGGGAAAGTTTGAGCATTTTATCTTTTTTTTTTTTTAAACCCTCCCAAGCTATTGTAATAAAAAAATTCCTGAGCTTCGAGACCATAGCTTTAGTACAAATATAAATTCTCCAGAATAGAGGTGGCCTTACGATCCTTCTGACCCCAGTTTTACCATTTTTATTTATTTTATGTTTTAGTTTTAGCATTTTTTTTTAAAAGATTTTATTCATTTATTTGAGATAGAGACAGTGAGAGAGAGCACGAGAGGCGAGAAGGTCAGAGGGAGAAGCAGACTCCCCATGGAGCTGGGAGCCCGATGCGGGACTCGATCCC
>NW_026741888.1:0-4629 GCF_022355385.1 Mustela nigripes
CCTGGGATCATGACCTGGGCCGAAGGCAGAGGCTTTAACCCACTGAGCCACCCAGGTGCCCCTAATTCAGGAACTTTAATCACAGATACATTAGACCACTCTCTATGGCCCCCATGGGTCACTCAGGCTCCATTCCACTATCCACCCCCACACATAGCAAAAGCACAAATACAAAATATATTTGCTGTGTGTACTTTGCATTGTTTCTATTGGTATGTTCTCAAATTCATTGATCTTTTCTTTAATAGCATCTAACCTCATAACCCCTTTTGGGTAAATTTTTTGGGGGAGGGGAAGATGTTATACCTTAACTCCAGAATTTCTATTTGGTTAATTTTCAGTATTTCTCATTTCTTTCCTCATTGCATTCCTGACTTCCTTTAAACTCTTAAGAATAGTTACAAAAACTGTTTTTAAACCTTCATCTCCTAATTCTATTATTTTTGCCACTGATGTATTTTTATTTCCAAAATTTTCTTCAGGTTATGAGTCACATTTGGCTGTTTCTCGTATCTACTAGTTTTTGACTAAATACCATTCATAGTAAGTGTTTGCATTAAGTGGTTTGCCTTTAAAGAGTGTAAGAAGATTATTCTAGAAGGCCCTTAACTTTCACACACATCAGATTGATCCTTTTTAGACTCCTTTACAACACTTTTTAAGATGGATCTAAAGCAGCAATTCTCAAAAGTACAGATTTCTTGAGACTGACTGTACAAAAGTAATGCTAAGTAAAACTGCTGATACTTTATCAGAAATCGAAGTGGTGGTGCTAAGGAGCACCTGGGTGACTCAGTCAGTTAAGTATCTGACACTTGATTTTGGCTCAGGTCATGATTTCAGGGTGGTAAGATAGAGCCCATGTCATGCTCCTCACACAATGAGGAGTCAGCTTGAGATTCTCTCTCTTGCTCTTCTTCTATCCCTTCCTCCACTTGCACTCTAAATAAATAAATAAATAAAATCTTTAAAAAAAAAAAAAAAGTAGAGATGCCTGGGTGACACAGTCAGTTAAAAGCCCAACTCTTGGTTTTGGTTCAGGTCATGATCTCAGGGTTATAAGACCGAGCCCCACATTGGGCTCTGTGCTCAGCCCACTGTCTGCTTAAGACACTTTCACCTTCTCCCTTTGCCCCTTCCCCCCAGCTCTCGCTCTCTCTCAAATAAATAATAAAAAATAAAAGGTAGTGGTGTTAAGCTGAAGTAGTAGTCATTGTACTGTATCCTTAACCATAAAATATTTGTATTAAAAAAAGCCATAAAATAATAAAACTTATTATTTGTATTAAATCTTGGTGCTTTTAATATTATGTGTGATAAAACTGGAAGTACTCCTAAAGCTTGTCTGCTACACACTAAAGTACAATTGTTGTTCTGAGGCAAAGGACATGTACAATGTGAGATGAACTGTTTTTTTCAAAGAACACCATTTTTACTTGAGCAAATGATGTCACACCATATTATTCAGACTTGACATTGTCTTAAAAAGGAACAAAATGAGCCCATCAATTCAAGAAAAACAAATGACAACTTTTTGTCAATGACAAAATTTGAGCCTTCAAACTGAATTCCAAATTTAAAAAAAATTTTTATATGTCATTATGAGCTTTACAACTTCCCCTTACTTAAAATACTTTTCTGTGAGATCAGTGATATTAACAAATGTGATTTACTGATATCACTTAAGGCCATGTATCAATATTTGGTTGATCTATTTATTTTTTTTTTAAGATTTTATTTATTTATTTGATAGAGAGAAATCACAAGCAGATGGAGAGGCAGACAGAGAGAGAGAGGGGAAGCAGACTCCCTGCTGAGCAGAGAGCCCGATGCGGGACTCGACCCCAGGACCCTGAGATCATGACCTGAGCCGAAGGCAGTGGCTTAACCCACTGAGCCACCCAGGTGCCCCTGGTTGATCTATTTAAATAAGCAAACCAATATTTTCCAAATAGCTATCTATTTTTTACTCATTGTGGCATTTTAATTATTTTTATTTTTATTTATTTATTTATACTTATTTATTTATTTATACTTATCTATTATTTATTTATTCGGTAAGCACTATTTTCATTTTTTTTAAATCATCTGTTACTCCATCCCTCATCCCCCTCCCTTCCAGAACCCTCAGTTTGGTTCCCAGAGTCCAGTCTCCCATGGTTTGTCTCCTTCTCTGATTTCTTCCCATTCACAGTTTCCCCCTCCCTTCCCCTATGGTGCTCTGCGCTATTATATTCCATGTATAAGTGAAACCATATGATAATTTGTCTTTCTCTGCTTGACTTATTTCACTTAGCATAATACCTTCCAGTTCCATCCAGGTCAATATAAATGGTGGGTATTCATCCTTTCTGATGGAGGCATAATACTCCATAGAATATATGGATCATATCTTCTTTATCCTTTCATCCGTCTTGGTTCTTTTCACAGTTTGGCTATTGTGGCCATTGCTGCTATAAACATTGGGGTACAAATGGCCCTTCTTTTTACTAAATCTGTACCTTTGGAGTAAATACCCAGTACTGCAATTGCTGGGTCGTACGGCAGCTCTATTTTTAACTTTTTGAGGAACCTCCATACTGTTTTCCAGAGTGGCTGTACCAACTTGCATTCCCACCAATAGTGTAAGAGGGTTCCCCTTTCCCTACATCCTCACCAACACTTGTTGTTTCCCATCTTGTTAATTTTTTCCATTCTAAGATGGTATCTCAGGGTGGTTTTGATTTATATTTCCCTGATGGCTAGTGATATTGAGCATTTTTTCATATCATCTGTTATCCATTTGAATGTCTTCTTTTGAGAAGTGTCTGTTCAAGTCTCTGCCCATTTATAGACTGGATTATTTGTTTTTTGGGTGTTGAGACTGTTAAGATTTTTAGACATCTTGGATACCAGCCCTTTATCTACACTGCCATTTGTGATATCTTCTCCCATTCTGTGGGTTGCCTCTTAGTTTTGTTGACTGTTTCCTTTGCTGTGAAAAAGCTTTTTATCTTGATGAACTCCCAAAAGTTCATTTTCACTTTTGTTTCCCTTGCCTTTAGAGACTTGTCTTAAAAGAAATTCCTTTGGCCAGTGTCGAAGAGGTTACTATGTCTAGTTCTCCTATGTTCGCCTCTAGGATTTTGATGGATGTCAATATACTCAACAAGATCCTCGGGGCGCCTGGGTGGCTCAGTGGGTTAAAGCCTCTGCCTTCGGCTCAGGTCATGATCCCGGGGTCCTGGGATCGAGCCCCGCATCGGGCTCTCTGCTCAGCAGAGAGCCCGCTTCCTCCTTCCTCTCTGCCTACTTGTGACCTCTGTCTGTCAAATAAATAAATAAATCTTTAGAAAGAAAAAAAAAAAAAAAAAGATCCTAGCCAACAGGATCCAATAGTACATTAAAAGGATTATTCACAGCAACCAAGCAGGATTTATTCCTGGGATGCAAGGGTGGTTCAACATCCACAAATCAAACAACATGATAGATCACACTAATAAAAGAAAAGACAAGAACCATATGATCCTCTCAACTGATACAAAAAAAAAAAGCATCTGAAAAAATACAGCATCCTTTCCTGATTAAAACTCTTCAAAATACAGGAACAGAGGGAACATACCTCAATATCATAAAAGCCACCTATGAAAAGCCCACAGCAAATATCATTCTCAGTAGGGTAAACTCAGAACTTTTCCTTAAGGTCAGGAACACAACAGGGATGCCCATTCTCACCATTATTGTTCAACATAGTACTAGAAGTCCTAGCCTCAGCAATCAGACAACAAAAAGAAATAAAAAGCACTCAAACTGGCAAAGAAGTCAAACTCTCACTCTTCACAGATGACATGATACGTCAGGTGAAAAACCCAAAAGACTCCACCCCCAAACTACTAGAACTCATACAGCAATTCAGCAATATGGCAGGATACAAAATCAATGTGCTGAAATCTGTTGCATTTCTATACACTAATAATTTGACTAAAGAAAGAGAAATCAGGAGGAGGAGTCAAGATGGCGGAGAAGTAGCAGGCTGAGACTACTTCAGCTAGCCGGGGATCAGCTAGATAGCTTATCTAAAGATTGCAAACACCTGCAAATCCATCCGCAGATTGAAGAGAAGAAGAACAGCAATTCTGGAAACAGAAAAACAACCACTTTCTGAAAGGTAGGACTGGCAGAAAAGTGAATCCAAAGCAACGGAAGATAGACCCTGGGGGGAGGGGCCGGCTCCCGGCAAGCGGGAGCAACGGAGCACAAAATCAGGACTTTTAAAAGTCTGTTCCACTGAGGCACATCGCTCAAGAAGCTAAACCGGGGCGAAGCCCACGCGGGGTCAGCGTGACCTCACAGAAGGATCGGGGGTGTCTGAATGTCGCAGAGTTTGCGGGTATTGGAACGGGAAAGCCGGCTACAGAGACAGAGCTGACAGTAAGCTCACAGCTCGGTGTTACCTTGAACCGGTCGCAGGCTCGGTGAGCTCAGGAGTGGATTATTCACCACGACCAAGTGGGATTTATTCCAGGGCTGCAAGGTTGGTTCAACATCCGCAAATCAGTCAATGCGATACAACACATCAATAAAAGAAAGAACAAGAAACATATGATACTCTCAATAGATGCTGAAAAAGCATTTGACAAAGTACAACAT
>NW_026741889.1:0-4626 GCF_022355385.1 Mustela nigripes
GTATTGATTAGGTCCCTAGCCTTCGGTACTGCCTCTTGTTCTTTTTTTTGTGTTGAATTTTTCCGTCTTGTCACTTTGTCCAGAGAAGAGTATGTTAAGGGGCAAGTAAAATACTAAAAGGGTGGCAACAACCCCAGGAAAATATGCTTTATCCAAATTAGTAGAGATCCCAAATCATGAGGGGGGAGAAAGGGGATAAAAAGAGGTTCAAAAAGGAAGAAAGAAAAAAAAGAAGGAAAAAAGAAAGAAACAAAAAAAAGAAAAGAATTAAAAAAAAAAACCTAAGAAAAATATAAAAAAGAAAAAATACATGTATTTGATAAACTAGTAAAAAATCGTTAAAAAAGAAAAAGGTAACAGTTAAAAAAAAAATTTACCCGAAGGCGAGAAAAAAAAACAAAAAATGAAAAAGAAAAAAATTAAATTAACCGCAACACTAAAAAAAATCACAGGGAAAAAGGCATGAGTTCCGTGCTTTGCTTTCTCCTCCTCTAGAATTCTGCTGCTCTCCTTGGTATTGAAACCGCACTCTTTGGTAGGTGAACTTGGTCTCGGCTGGATTTCTTGTTGATCTTCTGGGGGAGGGGCCTGTTGTAGTGATTCTCAAGTGTCTTTGCCCCAGGCGGAATTGCACCGCCCTTACCCGGGGCCGGGGTGACTAATCCGCTTGGGTTTGCTTTCAGGAGCTTTTGTTCCCTGAGCGCTTTCTGTTGAGTTCCGGAGGATGGGAATACAAATGGCGGCCTCCTGGTCTCCGGCCTGGAGGAGCCGAGAGCCCAGGGCTCCACTCCTCAGTGCGCGCTCAGAGAACTGTGCCCAGTTACTCCCGTCTGCCTGACCTCCGGCCGCGCTCCGAGCTCACCGAGCCTGCGACCGGTTAAGGTCACCCCGGGGCTGCGAGCTCACCGTCGGCTCTGTCTCTGCAGCCGGCCTTCCTGCTCCAATACCCGCAAGCTCTGCGACACTCAGACACCCCTGATCCTTCTGTGACCCTGCGGGACCTGAGGCCACGCTGACCCCGTGTGGGCTTTGCCCCGGGTAGCCTCTGGAGCGATGTCCCTCAGCGGAACAGACTTTTAATAGTCCTGATTCTGTGCGCGGTTGCTCCGCCGCTTGCCGGGAGCCGGCCCCTCCCCCCGGGGTCTATCTTCCCCTCGCTTTGGATTCACTTCTCCGCCGGTCCTACCTTTCAGAAAGTGGTTGTTTTTCTGTTTCCAGAATTGCTGTTCTTCTCTTCGATCTGCCGATGGATTTTCAGGTGTTTGCAATCTGCAGATAAGCTATCTAGCTGATCTCCGTCCAGCTGAAGTAGTCTCGGCCTGCTACTTCTCCGCCATCTTGACTCCTCTGTTTCACTTGCTTTTAGAGGTGTGTCTTGAAAGAAGTTACTATGGCAAATACAAAGTTAATCCACAGAAATCAGTTGCTTTTCTTTTCAATAACAATGTAACTGTAGAATTGATTCCATTCACAATAGCAACAAAAACCATAAGATACATCAGAACAAACCTAACCAAAGAGGTAAAGGATCTATATTCTAGAAGCTACAGAACACTCATGAAATAAATTGAGGAAGATACAAAATGGAACATGGAAAAAACATTCCATGTTCATGGATTGAGAGAATAAACATTGTTAAAATGTCTATCCTGCCTAGAACAATTTATACTTTCAATGCCATCCCTGTTAAAATATCATTGGCATTTTTCAAAGAGCTGGAACAAACTATTCTAGAATTTGTATGGAACCAGAAAAGACCCTGAATCACCAAGGGAATAATGAAAAAGAAAAACAAAGTTGGGAGCATCAAGTTGTCCAATTTGAAGCTATATTACAAAGATGTAATCACCAAGACAGCATGGTATTGACACAAAAACACACATAGACCAATGGAACAGAATAGAGTCTTCAGAAATGGACCCTCAGCTCTATGGTCAACCAATCTTTGACAAATCAGGGGAAAAAAATATCCAATGGAACAAAGACAGTCTTTTCAATAAATGGTGCTGGGAAGACTGGATAGCTACATATAGAAGAATGAAATTAGACCATTCCCTTACACCAAACACAAAGATAAACTCAAAATGGTTGAAAGACCTTAATGTGATACAGGAATCCATCAAAACCCTAGAAGAGGGGTGCCTGGGTGGCTCAGTGGGTTAAAGCCTTTGCCTTCAACTCATATCATGATCTCAGGGTCCTGGGATCAAGTCCCTCGTCAGGCTCTCTGCTCAGCAGGGAGCCTGCTTCCCTTCCTCTCTGCCTACTTGTGATCTCTGTCTGTCAAATAAATAAAATCTAAAAAAAAAATAATAATAATTTAAAAAAAAAGCCCTAGAAGAGAACACAGGCAGTAATCTCTTTGACATGATCTATATTTTAAAAATGAGGGATTTGAGTTTCTATGACTTTAAAGTTCCTTTTCAAGTCTAATAATCTATAATCCTTACTCCACACTACCATTGTCTTTCATAATAGATTCAGTCATCCAGGAGTTAGGCCTAGAGAAAGCACCAATTAAGATTATTACTATTGCTTCTCAAATGAAAATATTTCAACATACTCACAGGGTGTTTCAACCTGCTGAATTGAACAATAACATTTTCAGCTATAGCACATAAAAGAGAAATGTATTTTCTTCCAAATATTGGAGTCTGATACAAACAAAAAGTATTTTACTCTTATTTTTGTTTTGTTAATAGATCTATACATAGATGATTTAGTTCTTTGTTACCCTTGATAGTGCTATATGCAGTATAAACCCTTCTAAAACTTTAATATGTACAAAAATCAAGTGGAGATCTTGCTAAAATTCAGATTCTGATTCAGTGGGTCTGGGGTGGGTCCTGATATTCTTCATTTTTAACAAGGTCCCGGTGATGCTAATGCTCCTGGTTCATAGGTATATAGGGTATAAAAAAAGACAAAATGAGACATCCATGCAGTCAGATTTTGTTTGGATAAAAGCTCAATTGCCTGGTTTTGGACAGTGCATTTTCATGAATCCATTTTTTTTTCTTGCTGTGAAGTGAAGCAGTCATCACCAGCTGCCATTGACCTTGCAGTGTAAATCTTTGCACCATGTGCACCTGGAAGATCAGAGAGAAATTCACAGGAAATAATGAGAAAGTGGATATATGAATGTATGGAATAGAGTGATAAAATAAAAGTTGGGAATTATAAGAGAGAAGAAGTAGAAACAGATGGGTGATGAATCAAAGAAAATGAGCAAAACATGGAACTTTTTATTTATTTAATTTTGGAAAATACTTACGAGGATCTTTTATCCTGTGAGTTGATGGGGAAAAGAGAAAATATGGAAGAATTGGGGAGCAAGAGAATGGCAACTGCCCCACAAACCAATTCTTCATATGCTGTTTGTTGATTTCCTGAAGGCAGACTTAGCAAACATTAATGTATATAAGATTCAATTGCCCTGTTTGTTAAAATGCAGATTCCTCAAACTTAACTTAAGATTTTATAGACAGTTCACTGGGATGGGTCAAGGTTTGTGCATTTTAAATAAGCACCTTAAATATGTGTTACTTGGAACCATAGTTCCAAGTAACATACACATATATGTATGTGTATATATATATGTATATATTATATGTGATTACCTATATATGTATATATACATATACATAAATTTATATATAATATATACATGTATAAATATATAAATATTAAATATAATACACAAAATATAAATGTAATAAATATATAAATATATATTTAATATGTATAAATATATAAATATATATTTAATATATCAATATGAAATATAATACACAATTATATAATATAATATATTATATAAATATATAAATATAGTATTTATACATACAAATACATAATATATAATATATGTATATATAAATATATATTTATATATATTACTATATTTATAAATATATAAATATAGTATAAATATATATAGTATTTATACATACAAATACATAATATATAATACATGTATATTTACCTTATGCTTTATACTCTATGCTTTAAATATATATATATTTTTAATTGTGTTATGTTGGTCACCATACAGTACATCATTAGTGTTGGTGTAGGGTTCCATGATTCATTATTTATGTATAACATCCAGTGCTCCATGTGATATGTGCTCTCCTTAATATCCATCACCAGGCTCACCCATACCTCCACGCCCCCCTTCTAAAACTCTCCGTTTGTTTCCCAGAGTCCATAGTCTCTCATGGTTTGTCTCCCACTATGATTTCTCCTCCATTTTTCCTTTCTCCAAATGTCCTCCATGCTATTCCTTTTGTTTCACAAATAAGTGAAACCATATGATAATTGATTTTCTCTGTTTGACTTATTTCACTCAGCATAATCTCCTTTAGTCCCATTTAAGTTGATACAAAAGTTGTCTATTTGTCCTTTCTGGTCGCTGAGTAATATCCCATTGTATATATAAACCACATCTTCTTTTTTTTTTTTGATAGTCATTTATTTATTTATTTATTTGTTTATTTTTAATAAGTTTTTAATTTTTTATAAACATATATTTTTATCCCCAGGGGTACAGGTCTGTGAATCACCAGATTTACACACTTCAGAGCACTCACCAAAGCACATACCCTCCCCAATGTCCATAATCCC
>NW_026741890.1:0-4624 GCF_022355385.1 Mustela nigripes
AGGATGTCACCAATATCATGTCATACCTGTGCTGCAATGTCAGCCACTTGGACAAAGAGTGATGCAGTTAATAATTTGTCTGCCAAGATTCAGCAGAATGGCAGAACTGCTGAAGTATGCTGTGAGTGATCTGAAAAGTGTGTTGTGTCCCTTGGGAACTGAAGGTAAACTGCAACTGAAAGGCTATTAAAATAAGCACTGAATAGGACATTCTAGCCAATCTACAAGAGCAAACTATTTATTAGCTGCTGACTGGACAGAACCAGTAATTTAAAAAAATATATTGATAGTAAGCATGAGGGCTGTTATGGCCTGAATATTTGTGTCCCATGAAATGTGTATACTAAAGACCTAACTCATCACGTGGCTATATTTGAAGAAAGAAGTAAAGTTAAATGAGGCCCCAAAGATGACCATACCCTAAGCCCAAGAAGCTCTGAGTACTTTACCTTACCTGGCAAATGGGATTTAGAAAGCATAATTAAATTAAGGTGTGAGGGGGAAGAGATTATCCTGGATTACCTCGGTGGTCCCAATGTAATCATGAGGATCCATAGGAGACAGGAGGATCAGAATCAGAAGGCAATGTGAAGTTGGAAACAGAGAGATAAAAGGTGGTGCAACGAAGGGCCACAAGCCAGGAAATGCAGACAGCTTTAGAAGCAGGACAAGGCAAGAAAATGGATTCTCCTCTAGAGCCTCCGGAAGGAACACAGGCTGTTAACACCCTGATTTTACCACACTGAGACTGATTTTTGAAATTCTGACCTCCAGATCTGCAATATAATTAATTTATGTTGTTTCTAGCCACTGAGAATTTGTCATTTGCTACAGTGGCACTAAAAAACTACTAGAAGAACTCACTGTGAGACATATTGAGTCTGTACAATGGCCGGGACCATTTCTAGGTAGGACTATCTTCAGGGTGTGGTAGTACTAGGCCTGGATAGTTGACTGCCAGCAACCTTCCTCCCTCCCACTCTCTGAACCCCAGTGCACCGTGTGCCTCCTCCACTGCAGCCCAGGTGACTCACAGGAAGCTGGCCCCATCCACACTACAAGGAAGGGTTCTGTCATGGAAGCCAGTCATGTTCCTCCTGGGCCATTCACACAGCCAGCTGTACGACAGTCAGTGCATTGTTACTGTTCTAAGATAGACAGTAACCTAGGTTGTCCCACACACACAAATGGGAAGGGCTTTACAGAAATATCTGAGTTGTCTCTGAATGTGAACAAGGAAAGCAGTGCCCCCACTGTGGGCAGCCATCACACAGTCAGCAGGGGCGTGGAAGAAAAACTGGCCAGAGGGAAAGGGTAGAGTAGGGAAAAATGGAGAAAATCATGGAGACAGTGTGAATAAAACACATTCTCTGCAAGCTCTGCCATGAGCTGCTTCTTCATGAGATTGAAGGTTATTTTTTGTTTGTTTGTTTGTTTGTTTGTTTTACTCTTTAAGACAGTTTGAGTTAGGATGAGACAACCATCCAAACTGATTTAGGAGGTCAAACTTTACGGAAACTAAGAAAGCCAGATAATAAAAGTAGATGACTCACATGTGTGAAAAGTTTCCTTTCGAACTAAGGGCGGGGGGAAAACTAGAACCTTGAATTTGTGGCTATTCCGCTATTCTTGCTATTTTTCATCACTCAAATGTATTTTTCAAGAATGAGGAACTTATTCTCAATGAATACAGTGATGGTTCCCTGAAAATTTGTAACCAAGTAGGGAACAGTCAGAGTCTCTAAACAGATTGTTTTGAATTGACTTAACAATCACACAAGATAGACTGTAAAATGTATCAAAGAGTGGGACTGAGTTTCTTATATATGATTTAATGCAAATTTTTGTCTACCTGATGATTTTTAGTTTTTGTCTACAGGGTGAGTGAATAAAGGTGTCTCAACATGGTCCAGAACTAATGGTGTTCCCTGGCTCAATATGAAATCTAGGGTCATTTCTGTTTCCTTTTCCATGAACTTCTCCTTCCTCTCATTTGGTCTGTTTTTCAGTCGGACTGTTTGTCTTCTTCTCAATGTGTAGGCATGTCAGAGACATGAACTCCTTGAACAGCTGATGTTACAGATGCTTTTCACAGCCTGTTGCCCACATGCAGCTTTACTCTATTTTTTGATATACAAATCTTTTTCAAATTTTTAAAATAAAGTGGCATGTCATTTCTTCTATGGTCTGTGGGTCTTATCTCTACTTAAGATAGTCTACCACTTCCCAGTTTTTTACATGCCCCTAGATTGTCTCCAAATTCTTTATCATTTTGTTTGTAGAGTTAGAACTTAAACCAATTTACAATGTTAATCAATCTGACATCTGCTTACATATGTGATAGGAAGCAACAGTTCTAAGAAAGAGAGTTCTTTCAGCTCTGAGGGATAGAGCTTAAAGTCGATATTCAATGATACTCTGTCTCATTTTCTAGAAGGAACTGGTGGTTTCTGTTTGGAACTCTGACAATTTTTTCTTAGTCCCTGAAAGTCAAATTAGGTTTATGTCTGTTTTGGTTTGTATCTGTTCAGCTAATTCTCCCTGGGACTTGAAGGCTTTATGAATTGAAGGCATGACTGTTTTTCAGCTCAAGTAAATGCTGCATTAGTTCAGTTATAACTTCTGTTATTTTCTCCTTTTGTCCTCAGGATACTTGCAAGGTAGATTTGGACCTGACATCAGATCTTACTTATTCATTACTCAGTTCCATCTCCTTAAATTTTCCTCAGTGTTCTGGGATATTCCTTTGGAAAATCAATTTTGTGGGGCACTGGGTAGCTCAGTGGGTTAAGCCACTGCCTTCAGCTCAGGTCATGATCTCAGGGTCCTGCATTGGGCTCTCTGCTCGGTGGGGAGCCTGCTTCCTCCTCTCTCTCTCTCTGCTTCCTTTCTGCCTACTTGGGATCTCTCTCTGTCAAATAAATAAAATGTTTAAAAAAATCAATTTTGTTCTCAGCAGTGATCGTTACTGTTTACAGTATTCCTATTACATGTTACAACTAGTGAATTTAAGTATCAAATCTTTCTTGTATTTTTTTTAAAAGATTTATAAAATTTATTTGACACAGAGAGACGAAGTGAGCACAGACAGGGGGAGTGGCAGAGGGAAAGGGGGAGGGAGATGCAGACTTCTCAGTGAGCAGAGACTCCCCGCCCCCCAACATAGAGTTTAATCTCTGGCAGACATTTAACCAACTGGGCCACCAACGCACCCCAAAGATCCCTTTCAAAATCTTCAGTCAGTATTTTGCTGCTCTTTACTGTAACTGTATCCCCCTCAGACTTCTTGACAATGTTTCTCTAGCTCTGTAGTCAGTTCTTAATCAATGAGGACATGTGCTCTGGGCCTCAGTTTGGTGCTCCTCAACCAAGATGCTACCTGCCACTCAGGTGTCTGAACTCTTCCAGCTCAGGCCTAGTCACACTTTTGGGAACTCCAGGGCATCAGCAAACCTGCTTTAAGGGGACCATGCTTTGTGCATAAAAGCAGGCCCCTGCCATGAAGCAGCTGCTCTCAAACTTCCCCAAGTTGTCTTTCTCTACACAGCACAAAGTCTCTAAGCAACTCAACCTGCTGGGAAAGCCCATTTCTCTATGACCAAGGACCACAAGAGAGAGAAGGTATACCATGGGCCCCACACAGAAAGAGGTCTTCACTGAAACCCTTCGAAAGAGACGGCCTTTTCTTCCAGGCATTCCATCATGGCACCTCAAAATCCTATGCTCTTCCACTCCTCCCCCTGAGATGCCAAAAGGCACCTGGCAGTCGAATAGGTCCTTCCCACAGCCCACCTACATGATTCTTGAGGGCTTGCCTGGTGCTGGGGATGGGTGAAGGCAACACAGGCCCCTGGTCTTATGCTCTGATATCACTTGTTCTTGAGCAAAGGAAGGAAAATGAGAGGGTCCAGGAGACTGCACACAACACCATGTTCTCAGAACATCTCCCTGGCCCCCAAGATCACCTTGTCATGGCAATGTCAGCAGAGCATGGCAAGTGCTACCTCAGAAGTCCCTCTGACACCTCAGCAACAGAGAGAGAGCCCACCCATAAACATAATCCCTAGAACCAGCATCCTTTAGGAACCAAAACCCCTATGAGTCAATTACTTTGGTATGTGTTAGTGTATTTTTACCTATGTAAAATATAAGAAAAAGAGGAATGACATACCTGTATGATTTGGGGCAGTACAGCAACTCGATTTTGAGTGTTTTGGATTATAGCTAGATACTTTTTTCCAAAAAGAAATTTATAATCCATTTAATAAAAACAATGTGAACTGCCATGTATGGAATTTTTATACTATAAATGTTTTCATTGTCTTGAGTTGTAGTAATGTACATACACTGGCACTGGTCTCAAATGGGGGATGTCTGGAAGGAAACAGAATACATGATTAGGGGAGTGAGTTTAACCCACCACCCTAAACAGTTCAATTTCTCACAAACATATACTTAAGCTATATATTTGATTGGATGAATATCAACTAAAACTTTAAAATTAAAGTACCAGAAATTATTAGGGATGACATTTTTTGGTAGACTTGTTTCTGATTCTGCCTTGTGACCTGACAAACGTGGGATGGTGGCTCCTGTTACTGCTTGCTTATTACAGCTATGGCAT